>NC_049206.1:26327362-26627362 GCF_013347855.1 Anguilla anguilla | reverse complement strand
TCCTTTGGGAACTGGTCATTAATTCTGAAGCTCTTAACCGCCCTTCCCTTGCTTGTAACAAAGTTAAGCAATCTTACAGTTTACAAATTAATCATATGACACACGTTTTTAGCAAAAGTGGCTTTCTAATGTGACTCAGTATAAGCAGAGTCTTTCAAAGTACTTTGAAAGAAATTTTTCAATTTATATTTCAGAATTGTCATTGATGCCATTGTTGTTTTCTTTATGCTAGTACAGATAAAGTCAACACACTTTCTGCACATCTGAACATCTAGAATGGTCTCATTCTGTCCTTTTCAGTAATTATCATATTCATTTTTGTTTAACCTTTGTGTTCAGTTTGGGTCAAATTTACCCACTTTTAACTTTTAATGAAAGAGGAATGACACTTTTGAGAGATGTATTTTGTAACCAGTGATTACGCCAGTGTACATTTGGTTTTTGTTTTGTTTCTGTTTGTTATTGGTCATCTGTATTTGCTTTCTGCTTTTTTCTATGTGGTTTCTTTGAATTTAATAAGATAAAAATGAAAAAAAAAATTGAGAATGTCAGTTTAAAACAATAAATATTGTCTGACATCTAATTCTACATTTGGCTGTTCTCAGCCATAGTGAACTTCAAAGTGCTCAGCCAGCATAGCCTGGCGATTTGGCGGCGGGGGGGGGGGGGGGGGGGGGGGGTTACCACTGGAGGTGTGAATGTGCGTGTCTGTATGTGAGTGTGGGTCTGTGTGTGTGTGTGTGTGTGTGTCACAGCAGAGGATGTGTGCCAGTGTATGTCTACATAAAATATGCGGCCTCCATTTAGTTTGCAGTCAGTTTTTGGGATAACTGTAGGTTTGTAGGTTAGAAGTGGCCATCTGAGTCCTACACGTTTGTCTGGCATTCTATTGTACACTTCATCTCTGGTCTTTTGGAATACTCTGCTGTCTTTTGGTATTTGAATTTTCATCTTTGCACATTCTAGGGTGATTATGGGTCATAAGCTGTGGATTGATATCTTCTTTCATTCTTGTTTGACTATCCATGTCTGTAACCTTTGTTAATTGTTTTAAGCTAGTTCAACCTTGTCTTTAGATTAGATGTGAATATTTGTTGTAACTTAATATGTTCATTAAAAGCTGTACACTTTGATCCAACAGTTTACTCTTCCTATTAATGAATTTGCTGATTTAATTGATAATTGATGCATTTGATAATAATTACCAAATTAAATCAGATAAATATATTTTACATATTTTACAAGTGAGGTGTTTTAACTGTTGATATTTATTTCACACATCTTGCGTTCCACTTGGACACATCATCAGTGATGTAACCTGGGGCCATGGAGTGTTTCGGGTCTTTCAACAATCATACACCATCACCCAGGCAACCCAGCCAGGGTTTACAGGCCCTAGCTTGTGTCCATGTAGCATGTGTTGTCCACGGATCCCTCCTCTTGATCCACAGCCATCTTGACACCCTCTCTATGGCCTCAGTGGTGTTCTTCATGGCTTTTCTGCTGTGCAGTCCTATAATGCCAAGGAGCTTGAGGGCCCTGTGGAAAGACTGGCCTGTAAAGCCTCTGCAGCCCACCTCCGTAGGAAGACATTGTGCCCTTCATCCCTGCCTCCGGCACTCGCTAACCAGGTCCTCATACTTGGCCCTCTTCCTCTCAAAGGCCTCCCCCATTCGGTCTTCCCAGGGAACAGTCAGCTCCAGCAGGACCATCTGTCTTGATATTTCAGACATCAGGACCATGTCTGGCCTGAGCGTGGTCATTGCGATGGTGTCTGAGAACTTGAGCTGGTTCCCCAGATCAACTTTCAGCTGCCAGTCCATTGCTGTGACAAGGAGCCCACCCTGTACTCTTGACTGAGCCTGGGGCTTCTCCCCTGCCTTAACAAACATAATGGCCCATTTTTCTGGGCGGTGTCGCTTGGCCTGGCTGAAGCCAGTGCAGATGGTATCTGCTATCACCTTCAGGACCTGGTCGTGATGCCAGCGACAACGTCCCTCTCACAGGGCCTTCAGGCAACAGCTGAGGATGTGTTCAAGTGATCCTCTTCTCTGGCATAGTGTGCATGTTGGTGTCTCAACCATACCTAAGCAGTAAAGGTTAGCTGGGCTGGGGAGAACGTCATAGACCGACTGGATCATGAACTTGATCCAGAGTGGCTCAGCCTTCCAAAGCTCCTACCAAAAGATCTTCCGCTCTGTCACTTGCTCCCATATGGTCCATGCGCCCTGCTGCCGTATCTCCGCCATCCTACTGGATCGAATGTCCTCCACCCATGCTTGCACCCCTTCCTGAACCAGATGACGCCTCTCTTTGCCTTGGGCCTTGTCATAACAAGGTCTTGGGACACTACAAAGCCCTGCATATCCAGAGGCCACTGATCCCACCAGCACGCTGTGCCGCAGTCGTGACTCAGCCTGTTCCACTGCCTCCTGCGCCCTCCACTTCCTCCCAGTCCTCACTTCAATGCCGGCTGTAGAGACTCTGGTGTCGGTGGAGTCTCTGTATTGCAGCACCTCTCTTGCATGGGTGACCATGACCTTCTCAGTCAGGCTGCTGAATGGGAGCCGTAGCTTGTTCTTCTGCTCATACAAGGTGATGCTGCTCAGGCTTCGTGGCAGGCCCAGCCATCTGTGGAGGAATTGGCTGACGTTCCTTACAAAGCTCTTGACAGTTGTCAGTGGGAGCTCATAAACTAGCAAGGGCTACAGGAGACAAGTGAGGATGCCTTGCTGGTATATCCAGGCATTGATCTCCCTGGCAGCCCTGATTTGTCCACTGCCATCAGCCATGAATCCAACTCCTTGCTGGTTGTCTGAGGTGATGTGGTGTCCTTCAGGGTGCAGTCAAATACCTTGCCTAGGCTCTTGACTGGCTTCTCATGACAGATGGGATCTGGATACCTAGGGAGAAGCGGAACTTGTCTGTTACCTTCCCTCACTTTACAACCAGTGACCTGGACTTTGCTGACTTGATGCTAATCCGTGCCCAGGTAATGAGTCCCTCAAGGCCTCATCCTGTATCCAGGCACCGATGTAGTTGTCACCATCAGGTCATCCATGAAAGTTCTAATGGGGGACTGTCAGACACCAGACTTAGTCAGGGGGACTCTACACTCCACTTCTGCCGACTTAACCAGCATGTTCATAGCTAAGGCAAACAGGATCACTGAAATGGTACATCCAGTGATTATCCCCTTCTCCAACCGGTGCCATGCTGATGTTGTAGTTCCAGAGGTGACTTGAAAGAATTTAGGAAACATTCAGTAGCATTGCTTTGGAATACAGCTTTAATTTGTCTGAGCTAAGATAGGCAATATTGTTTCATGTAACAACAATATTGTTGTTACATGAAACATCAGATATCATCAGATATCCTTTCTTTTTGTTTGTAATGAGTTAGTGATAATAGTAATTCATATAAATGTAGGCTGAGAGACATGCATACACATACATACATGCAAACACACATTCTTGCTGAAAAAAAAACACATTGATATAATCATTTTTCCTTTACCATGAATGACAAATAAATGAAAGTGTATTTCATATTTTTAAATGTAAGCGTTTTAATGGACGATTGTACAGGGCAGACCTACGAATTGTTTGTAAGTTGGCAGAGGATAGGGCTAGCTAACATGAAAATGTGGAAATGTGACATTGCACTGTATAGCCATGGTAGCCTAGATAAAAAGTACTGAAAAGTAGAAATGGCAGAGCAGTGTATTTGACACTTTTTAAGAAAATGGATATACATGCTGTGAAGAAGTCATTATCTTGCATCAGTTTCTATATGACCGGTAACATTATCTACTGAACCGAAGGGCAACGCTGATTATTGAGTTTAATTTTACAGCCGTCTGTACTGTCATACAGTCGGTCTGTCATCTGGTTAGCAAGCTCGCTAACGTTAATCTCGGAACTGTGTATATTTTATTTGTAGTTGTATAAATATGGAAAAATAAATGGGTTTCCCCACAAAGATTATACAGATGCAAAACTAATAGTTTAAATGTTTTATTTTTAGTTACCTAGGAAGGCAGTTTAATGAGAAAGAGGTTTTCATGAGTCTGAGGGGGGCACAAACCTAGCCTGTCAGTCATCCAAAAGTGTCACAGACAGACACACTATCCAGTGAGCTACTTGTGCAGGAGACATATGAATTTCAAAGTATTGCTCTTTTAAACAAGTACACTTCTATATATGTCATTTTGCATGTGCATCCAATGTTTTTATTGGCTGATGTACTTTAAATGTCCAATGGGGAGACATATTGGGCTTGGAGCATTTGTGATGATGAAAACAGGCAGGAAATGCCAAACTATCTGTCATGGTTCTGTGTTTCTGTCTCTGTTTTTCCTTGTTGGGCCGCCAGATGGCGGCACTTCTGTTTTGTGTCCTGCTCATTCCCCTGTTAATTGTATTATTGCTTTCATTTTATTATTGTTTCTGATTGTGTCTCGTTGTTCCCACCCTGTCCTGGTTTGATTATTAATTGTGCCCTCCTGTGTCTTGTTGGTTTTGAGTCTATTTAAGTCCTTTGTCTCCCTGACTCGGGTGCTGGTTCCTTGTGTTTCTGACTTTGTTTCTGCCTGCGTTTGGTTGGTGTTTATGACTTTGTTCCTGCCTGTGTTTCTTGATGTCTTTCTGCCTTTGTATTTCTGCCTGTGTGTTCTGCTTGTGTTTCTGCCTGCCTGTGTTCTGACCTGCTTGTATTCTGCCTGCCTGTTTCTGTTCACTGTTTCTGTCCTCGTCGTTTGTTTTCTTGTTCCAAGTTTTTTCTAGTGTTTGAGTTTTTTGATTTTGCCAGTCGTGGCCTCTTTTTGGCTCCCTGTTTTGTTTATTGTTATAAGTAGTGAAGTCTTTGTTTTATATACCTTTTGAGTCTCTTTTCTTTTTTTTTTTTCTCTATCGGTGTTATATCGGTATGGGGCATGCTGCCTTGCCAAGGGGTAACTTCACCCTTGGCCTAGCTCGTAGGACAATATATGAGCCCGACTAACTTTCTCAGAATAATTTGACATAACTTCCCAACTTTGGGGATGTAGCCTACTTTGTTACATTTCCAATGGCCCTAAGATCAAAAAGTAGCCCTTAGATCAGCTCAGAAGTGGATTAGAGGATACATTTTATTTATTTTTGTTTCTGATGACTTTAAAGCAAATGCATTTATCAATTGCAATAAATATATCAAATAGCATTTTCTATTATTATTATTATTATTGATAATAATAATAATAATAATAATAATAATAATAATATTTACAGGTGTATAGATTAGGCAACATGCTTTTCATATATGAGTAACCTGGAATTTTTATACTGAAAATGCTTTTGTTGAAATGCTGCAGTTTTTTATACACCACGGCTCTCCCTTAAGGTGTGCTCTGTGAGAGAACACGTGAGTTAAGGGGCGGCCCCAGTGGTTCTGCGCTGGGATGAAAGTGAGAGAAAGAGGCCAGTCAGGGAAAAGTCGGGGAAAAATAAAAAAGGCGAGGATCATTGCAAGCTCTCAAAAGCAGGAACGACATACAACAACGTCAAATACGTGATCTGGGCGGGCCTCTGCACTCGAAGTAATCAGAAGTTATACCGGAGAATATCTGAAAATTTCTATAGCTCTGCGTCTGAGGACCAATGTTTTCGGCTTTCGTCCGTCGTGTGCTTGCATCTCCATCGTATGGAATACAGCTATAAAACATAAAAGTAGTACTTTCAGCACTCGGTGCAAGGACAGCTCCGCACACACCGCAGACTGGCTTGTAAATGTGTACGACGGACGTTCTTATGGAACAGCTCTGACCAGCGTTCATCAGAAATTCATTTTCATTTTTATTGAAGAAGAAGAAGAAGAAGAAGAAGAGGAAGAAGAATAAGAGACTACCGTTGAGAAAGCCGCGATCGTACTTTCTTCTCGACATGTACCAGGGGCATTCGCAGGTAAAGTCTCCGTTTTCTCTTACTCAAAAAATCAATTATAGTAGCTGTTTACTTTAAAGTGGGCTGTTGGTTGCAGGGATTACCTAGAATATACATTATATGTCCAAATGATTGAAATGATGTGCGCTACAGGACATTTCTGTGTGAAAGTAATTGCATTCTGATGGAAACTATCCTGTTCAAACAAACTGAATGACCAGCAAGCAGTAATAGCCTACAGTAAAATAAAATAGTAGTTGGGCTATTCTGCGTTACTCCAGCAGTGAATACGGATCTCTATTGATAGTGTATTTTACATGTTTACATTTTGGTGAGGGAAGTGTGGTGTGCTGCATCAAAATATGAAGGAGATAAATAAAACTGACATTTTTCGTATTGCACCAGGACATCAAATCCATGTTACTGAATGTGAACAGCACAGCATGCAGTTCAACCTTGAAGACCAATCAAGGCAAGAAATAAACGTGCGGTCTTTATTGAGTTGCGGGAGTCCGGAAATGCAATTACATTTTTAGGGAATTCATTCTGTCTATCTCCAAAATTCAGTCGCCTACGCACCCTAATTTGTTATCACGTTTAGCCTAACTCTTCAACATGATAATAATACAATTGATTGGTTACTTTAATATCTAAAAGCTAGCAGCGCCGCCACCAGCAGTGAAAAGTATGATCAAAAATGGCAAATGTTATCTGAAACTGAACATTTTATAATAGTTCGCCGTAACCACGATTATACCCTCAAATAGTCTATCCTACACCAGTTCTGTTTCTTCACAAAGACAAACTGTCGATCCATATCAGCTCAGCCTACATGTCGTAGGTGACTGACGTGATTCAATATTCGATTTATTATAATTACATTATCATATTATATATTACAATAATTATGAGAGAGCTCTACACGTAGTGCATAGAAAGTAGCCTATGATATGTAACTGACTGTATCACATATAACCTGATAAGAACAGAAGCAAAATATTCTTAATGTAGGGATCAAATTAGGTCTTCAGGCAGATGTCAGTGATAAAGCCAACAGAGGTAGTTTCTTCTGTGCCAAGTATTGTCATATGTTGTTTTGGTGGAAAAAAGGTCTGCTGTGTTCACTTATAGGTGTTTGAATTGCAGATGTGGGTCCATTTGCATTAGTCTAATAGTAGAAGAAGCACAAAACAGCTTGTTTGGACAGTTTTGAGTGATTCATCAACAGTCTGAAATTATATCAAATACAATGAGCCAACACTTCCTAAATGGGTAGCTTGTTTGGGAAAAAGCTTGATATGTTTTCTTTGGAAATATAAAGAGAAACTTAGTTCTCTCTCCTTCAAAAAACTAACCATGTGTGTTTTGTTCAAGATTAAATCTTATCTCTGGATATCGTCACATATTGTGTTTAATGCTTCCATTGACTGTTACAAACATGAAATGGTATCAAGGCAGTATATTTGTTAAGCGATATGTGACGCATACAATTTAAATGGCGTGAAAAGCTAGATAAAATAGTATCTGTGCAGTAAAATTGTATCTATTTACCTTACTTGCACTTCAAATATAATGCATCCACAATGCATTTACAAGGTGAAGCTGCCCCAAAGTCAAATACCAACCCCCCCCCCCCCCCCCCGAAATATGCTCTGTACCCGTCCAACTGTAACCTCGCACCAACCCACTCTACCACAGCACCGTGTTATTGCACCTTTAGAGTCTGTTTATGGGTTGGAAAACTGGGATGTCACTAAATATGTAAAACTATAACAGAATGGAAGAATGTTTGACTCAAATATTTTCTTAGAACCAACTAATTATGCCATTTTTTTGACACCAGTTCAAGTTCATTGAGTTCTAATGAAGGACAAAGTGTTGTAAACTCACCAAAAGCCCCAAAGTTCACTTGTATTGTAGAGCAATGCATCTGTACAATTTATACAGATATTACATTCAAATTAAATTCTAGATAAATTAACATATACCTTACAATGTGAGCGCATCATTTACAGTATGCAATCTTTGATTTTGATATATTCTTTATGCAGTACTGTTTTTCTAGTTCTGAGACTATAACTAGTCCCTATGCTAAGCAAAAAGTATATCCATTTGTGTGACTGTGTGTACACTTACATTTAAGTGTATTTACAATATGTGTGTGACTAGTCTTACATAACCCTTACATTAAGCTACTTTACCCTCCTTTTGTGATCATCCTTGAACTGTACATTTGGAATCCCTATGGATTTGGTGTGCGTTACTTCTATTGATATTCAGACAGTGCCTGTAGACCTAGCCAGGTTCAATTCTGCTACATCTGTGAAAGCCAACAGTCCCTGTGATGTTCTGTGCATTGCCTTCACAGTATCAGCTATCAGTTTATTGGTATCATTGGCGATCAAATAAAACCTGCAGCCATTATTCAAACTCGTTCTCATTTTTAAGGAATACTTCCCCACGACTGTGCCTTTCACATTCTTATATCATAACATCCTGCTGATAAGATTTCTGATTTGTCCTTGTAACGAAGCGGACGTTCTCAGTGATTTGTTAGGTAGTGTCGGTGTGCATGTGTTAGTGCTCTCCTGTGTATTGATGCTTGAGTGACCTATGAAACCCTCTCTGCTCCACTGTCGGAATAAAGTGAAATTGTACATTAGGAAGGTGTACTGTACACTATCCTTATAAATACAGGGTATGCCAAACATGCCCCTGAAAATGTATGTTTATAGAGTTGTCAAGCACAGATTCATCAGCATCATCATCTATTTTCTATTTAAGTTCTTGATTTATATAAGATATGATTTATATAAGCTAGCAAAGCTTTGTGTGACAAATGTAAATCAATGTCTGACACTAACACCCCTCCCTGGACAGCCTGCAGTCAGGCCAGTGCAAGATCACTTGTTAAATTCATTTGAAACAGTTATTTGTTGTCAGACTCAATGAGAAACATTGTGGAAAAATACATCAACGTATTTTGTCAGCCTGGTTCCAGTTCTATATTGAAACATTGCTACTAATAGTATGGTTCCGTGTGTGCTACCACACTCCACAGTAAAGGGATGTCAGGCAGAACTCCTGGTAGTGATGTCAAGGTTCCTTTCCCTTATTGTAGAGATACAGTATGATAAAGTGCAGGTTGTAGAAAGAGCATTTGTGTTTGTCAGATCCTGAAAACCTTAATCACGTGTTTCTCTGAGTGTCATTTGAAAAGACCTTGCCACCATAAAACCTGCTGAATGATGAGCAAGAATTATTTCCTATTTCTGTGATACATGCATGGTGCATCCTGGAAACATGAAATATTTAATGGATTGCCATTGGGGTACCTACCATTAATATATGAACCTTTTTTTGATTGTAGGTGTAATTTCCAAAGACACCAGAGACATCTCCCTGAACTTTTTCAAAAGGCTGATTTTGTCTATAGCACTTCTGAAAAGTCATAAAGATGTGTGTTGTTCTGTTGAAAATGAGTTGTGAACTAGGACCATATCTGTCCTCCCAGTACATTAAGTGGCCCTTGCACAGCCAGCAGAGGTGTTAGCCTTTACTAAAGGCTAAACTGTTTGACAGTACGGTATTTGAATGCTATTCAAACAGTTAAAAAAATGACATTTGAACGTGAAATTTAACATTAGAATCTGAAAGAAAAAAAATGCAGAGTGTCTTTATTGCAGCTCTCTTCCTCTCAATTTGGGTTGTGTTAAACCAGAAATAAATCTTGCATTTTAGTTTCTCCTCTCTTGAAAACGGAAGTAGCTGGGTCATATGGGTAGTTGCTATACTGTGACTTGATGGACAGACATGGCATCTATCTCTTTTAATGTACACTTTTCGTGAAGACAAAATTGCCTCGCATTTAAGTATTTTTGCCTTGCATGCATACTTGCATGCTACTTACGACGACCCCTGATCAGTAACATTTCTCAAAATTATGCACCTTAAATTTATTTAAACAAAATGATTATACAAGTTTACTGTATGTAACTTGATCGTAAAAGCCATCTCAAATGTTTGTTAATGTCTTTTCTCAACTTGACTGCATTCATATTTATGTTCAGATAAAATGTATCTATGCTTGATACTGTATGTCTGTCTTTGTATTGGTTTGCTGTCTCGTGGACATAACACACAATTAATACAGCTCTAGGGTTGGTCAAATTCTAGCATGTAATTCAACATGTAAAATCGTAATATATATTTCAATATATTCGTATGTATTTGTTTTTTTGAAGGAATATTCAAACTGAATTTTTGGCCACTGTTGACATCCCTAGTACTGTATAGGATGAGGCAGCACTGTTGTTGTCCTATCTAGTGACAGGGCCCCTGAAAGCTTTCCCAACCCCCACTCACCACCACCACCCCCACCCCCACCCCCATCCTCTTGTGCAGGTCTGGTCTTGTATTTACTACTCAATAGAATCCATTATTTTAAATGCTGGTTGGACGTGCAGTCTATTATGGCAAGGAATTTGGTAGTTATAGTACGTCCCTCACAAAATTGTATCTCCACCCCCACCTCAGTAAATAGAAAATACACACGTAACCTAAATGCGCAAAGACACAGGTGTAATGAATGAACAAACCAAAACTCTATAGTGAACACGGTAAAGAAGACACTAATACAATAATGATTAGAGACAGTTGAAATGGCCTGTTAAACATGGCCCACTAACAGACAATAACAATATAATGAACCACTTAACAGTGACAACGAAGGATAACTGACAAGCAGAAAAAAAAGCTCAACTGCAAACAGCTCCAGGAACCGTGACAAGGCCATCGTGTTGGTTGGTATGACCAAGAAGTAGAGAAATAAACAAGAACAGTAGACAGAGAATCAATTCTTTATTCAGATATAATGCTGAGGCTAAGGATTCCCTGCAATGTCATTTACTGAAAGAACTCAACATACACTGCCCAAATTAACCTGTAACACTTACTATTTTCAATTATGTGGAAATCTAATAGGGTCCATGTTTCTTTCACATAGTGGATCATATTTGCCAAACACAACAGAAGAAAATTGATTACATGTTTTATAATGAGTGGCCATTCTGTAATATATGTGCTTGTTATTTATTGTGCCCAGGACTTGGGCATGAAAATAAGCATGTCAGAAAATAATAGAAAATAAGCATGATAATGGTCTTGTGAAAATGCATTCACATCACTTCCACAGTAATAAACAAAAGGAGAAAAGAATTTATCTGAAGGGTAATGAGAATATTTTCATGAACTCTTTAATTCGCTGATTGTTTCTGCAAACAACATTTATTTTTAATGCAGAGACATTTTGCTGTAATTACTGTGCATGCAATGCTGAAAACATTGGGAGAATCTACAGAGCGCACCACTGAATTCTTATTTCACCTGTATGCCATGCAAGTGTTCTCCAACGCACGCTGCTTTTCAAAATGGTGCTATGCTGCATGTGGCTTCCTTTCAGATGCTCAGCACTTAGGAGGTCACAGTGGTAGTATTCCAAGGATACAAATGTAGTCTTAGCTGGTATTTATTTATTTATTTATTTATTTATTTGTGCATTCATTCATATATTTTTTGAGACTCTCTAATAGCGCCATCAATAACTTCTCTAGCGACTGTCACAGAAGTTGAGCTTCAATAACTCGGATTGCACTCCCTGTGGACAGTTTCCCTGCCATTTAGCTTGTTGATAACTCTGTTTCCACTAAAGCAATACCCTGAACACCATCAATATAGGGCACTTTGGGGGGCCATTTTCGTCATTATACCAATTCCCCGTATGTATCACAGTCCTGGTTGATGCGCTATCCTCTGTCGGTCTGGGGAGGGTGTAGACTACCACATGCCAGCCTCCGATGTGGAGTCGCCAGCTGTTTCTTTTCACCTGACAGCGAGGAGTTTCACTGGGAGAGCGTAACGCGTGCAGAGGTTCACGCTATCTCCCCCAGATCCCCTCGCTGCTGAACAGGCGGAGGGGAGCAGTACAGAACAGAACAGTAGGAGTCGCTAATGCAACGCTCAGGACTCATACCCTCACCAGCTTCCCACCCGCGAACACTGCCAATTATGTTCGTAGGAACGTCTGACCAAGCCGGAAGTACCGCTGCTGGGGATTGAACCAGGGTCTCTGCAGTGGTAGGCGAGTGCTTATACCTCTACACTACACCATGACGGCCCAGAAGAGCTATAATGTGCTTTCCGGTTTCCCTGTGACTTTCCCCTCAAAACATACACAGGAAAAAAATATTACAGGGGAAATGCTGCGCTTATGTCTCCTAAAGGTTGTGATTCCGAGCACTGTCTAGTAAGGTCGCACTGGTCTGTAACACCGAATTAAAACAAATACATGTGTGTCCATATTTAGACACTCTGAATGAGCTTCCAGCAATGAGCTTTCTTTCATGGATGAAATCTTAAAAGATATGAAAGAGAAATAATCAAATCCATTCAAAAGTGTCTTTTATGATGTGCAACATACAGTATGAACCATGTTGATAGGTATACAAATTAGAGGGCCTTTCTAGTGCAACAAAAAAAACAGCAAGTTACATACCACAGCAAATTTCCACCAGGATTCCATGTTTTAAAAAGGGTCATCTGATTGAGAAAGCAATGAATGTAATAATGATTAGTCATTCATCTGCTTGAAACATCCTTGGGCACATTTATTTTTCTGGGTCAGAAAATACTTAAATGGAGAGCACTCCAAGAATATGTTTTCCCTGCTTAATTTGCTACTGCAAATTAATACTGCTTGTATTTTTTCCATAGACTGCGTTGTTGCCGTTCTCGTTGTGTTAGTGTTAATCAGTTTAACCTTCAGGGTCCGAGTTGAACTATGCGGTTGTTCCCTGCACTTGGACCGGTACTTCTCTCTAGGGTTTTCGTCATACTTGTTCCTGGTTATGGTTATACACTTTGTTGTACGTCGCTCTGGATAAGAGTGTCTGCCAAATTCCTGTAATGTAATGTAATGTAATTTGGCATTTTATTATTTTCGCCAGTGTGTGAGTGAATGTGCCCTGCGATAGATTGGCGGCCTGTCCAGGGTGTATTCCAGCCTCTCACCCAATACACACTGCGATAGGCTCCAGCACCCCCCGCGACCCTGCTCAGGATAAGCGGGTATAGATAATGGATGGATGGATGGATTATTTTCTCCCATGATTACTTTGCTTTAAAGTGTAACATTTTAAAGAGGTTGCTATACGTATGGAAATGTACACTTGATTCTTCCCAGTAACATCTAGCCTGATTTTCAGCAGGTTTCGGTAGATTTTCAGTAGAGTTCCCTTTTTGTAGGAATATGTCTACATGTATCTCAAGTTTTCCTCTCTTTTCCTCTTAGGTGATTTATTAAATTGTATCTACCTCAGAGTGAGGGTCCATCTGCAGAGATAAAGTCACTCCTGCTCAACATGCATTGCACCCCTTGGGCATACTGCACTTCATATTTAATAGCTAAATGACAGCTAAACAGGTTCTCACTGCAACACGGTACCACATTTCATACTTTAGCAGCTTGGAACCTCCACATGATATTAGTTGGATATGTCCATTGATTAGACTGGAGTATCTATTGTAACTGTTACCTTCATTGCATTATATTCATTATCAAAGGTAGAAACAATGAATAGGAAAATGCTAGATTTGTATTCTGCCTCAAGAAATACGTAATTTACCAATTCATTGTGGATGTTGAGGTTATCCTTAGTCATACAAACAGTAAACCAGAAGAAATAACATAAGAACCAGAAAGAGGTAGTCAATAGGGGCATCTTTCTTACTGTTTCCAAGGGACATTAGTTCTGGTTTTTTGGGTGGAGGTCTAAGAACCTGAATATCAACCAAGGTTAAAAAAATTACTATAATGCTAAAGATTCTGGCAACTGTGTGGTACTTTTTTCTTTTCACATGTTAAATTATGATTTCAACTTTTGAAAAGGTAAATTCCACATATCATTTTTTGTAAGGGATATATCTCTCATTCCAAAGAAGGACAAACCACCTGATGATTGTGGATCATATCACCCTATTAGCTTGATTGTGGTTGAAAGTAAGTTGCTTTCTAAATTACTGGCAAGGAGACTAGACGGATTCTTATCAAATCTTACAAACTCAGACTAGACTAGCTTTATTTGGGACCGTGTCTCAGAATCCAATGTCAGAAGGCTTTTAAATATCTTTCAGAATGTGAACCAGTTTGTTTGTAGGATTCTTGTCATGCCCTTGGATGTGGAGAAGGCTTTTGATAAGTTTTACTGGTGTTATTGGTTTGAGGTATTAAAGAGGTTTGGCCTGGGGTGAATGCAAACTATTTACCATTCCCCTATGGCCACTGTTCCCAGCAATGACTTTAGCTCTGAGCCCTTCCATCTCCCTAGGGGCACTAAACAGGGCTGCCTGCTCAGTCCATTGCTCTTTGGGATTGCTCTGGAGCCACTGGCAGTGGCTATTAAACTTCACATGGATGTTAAAGGAATTACAATAGGGGACATTGTGCATAAAATTGTCCTTTATGCAGGTGACAACCTTTTGCTTATGTCATCCCTGTATTATCCTTCCAAGTTACTTTATCAGTTTTGGAAGAATTTAATCTCATATCTAGACATAAAATAAATTTAGGTAAATCTGAGGCCATGCTGTTAGGCAGCTTTGGTAATTTTGATTCTGTAGAAGGCTTCCCATTTATGTGGACTAATTCTGGATTCATCCACCTGTGGATTAAGATGTGTTCTAATTTGAAAGACCTTTGGAAGTTGAACCTTCCTGCAGTAATTATAGTTATTAAAAAAACTTGCTATGATCTGCCCCTGTCTCCTATGGGCAGGATCAGTTTAATTAAAATGAATGCGCTCCACGGCTTCTGGATTTCCTGCAGATGCGTCTCCTTTGGGTATCTGGGAAGGTCGCTATGGGCATTGAAAAGGGTGTTCACTAGGTTTTTTTTTGGCATGGCAAGAAGCCTAGATGGACTGTAGCATTTCAGCATTGTGTATAAAATGTCTTGAAGAACAAGGGAACTATTTTCATCTTTTTGGGGGAATGTAGGTACATCCTACGATTTTGGAACTGCCTTGCAGCATTTTTAAAGTTATTAGAGTTCAGCCGCATTTTAAAAGTTATGATTCAGAAAGATCCTGGGTGGTTCGTGCTGGCTCTGCCTTCCGAAGATGTGTCACTTCCCTCTCTGATATATGTTGTTAAATAAATTACTGCTTCAGGCAAGGAAATGTGTAAAATGAATCAAGGAGATCCTACTGTTACATTGTGGTATAGAGAGATTTTTAATGTACTTCCACATGAAAGATTTACAGTAAGAAACAATCATTTTTGAAGCTTGACAGGGTGCTTCTGAACAATCTTCCAGCAGAGATTTATGACACATTGTTAAAAGCACAGAATGGAAACACTTCGGGGGAGGGACATTGGCTATGCTCAGACTGATATTGGTTAGGGCAGGAGGTATGATGACATAAGCTATGCGGTTTTTAATGGTTGGCCCGTGATCTGGTGTTATTGAGGGTGATGACTTGGGAGTTTTGGGGCGAGGAGAGGTGGGGTGGTGTGGATGGTCTAAAAGTGTTTTTGTTATACCTCTCTTTTCATACATTTTTAAAAATTATTTCTTGGGTGCAATTTTCTTCTTCTATTTTATGTTTTCTCATGTACTTGGTGTATTAATAATTGTTTTGTATCCATATTTGGAAAAGCCTGTAAAACCAATTAAAAAGTTAAGGCTTAACACTAAAATTATATAGTCACCACATGGTCAGCCTGATATATTCTATATCTCTGCATTGCCACAAGCTAACTTTTTTTTTCAAAGTGCCCCTGAGTCTTTCATTCATGGTGATTATTATTGTCTTTGAATGGTAACTATGGTGCTTTGCATTCCAAAGTTATAGCACCAAGGCAGGTGTGTGTGTAGTATTTATCATATTTATTTATATTAAACAAGACATTTCATTCAGCATTTTAATTCAAACTCTGTCTATGCATTATTAATTTATGGTAACATTAATTCTTACTGCCTAGCATCTGTATTCCAAAGTTACAACAGCAGAACAAGAGTGAAAATTCACCCACTAATGAGCATTTTTACAAATATTTAAAGTGAATGCATGTTTATAGTGAATGCAGCATTTAATATACACTTGTGTTTATTTCTACAGTAAGTTTGCTTTGATGTATTTAATGGAATACTGTGGAATTATTTTAAGCTTAGACATTTAAAAAAAAAAAGTTTTCCTTGTTAGATTTAAAAAAAATAAAAAAATAATTCAGAACAGGATTGAGAACTATGGCTCCCCAGTCTCCTTTTTGCCTACAGAGAAGTTCCATGAGTCTAAATGGGTCATTCAGATTTCAACCATCAGTATAGCCACCAACTGAGAAGACAGGGGCTACGTAAGACCAGAAAATGAGCCCATTGATATACGAGCTCCACCTGAACATCGAAAGATCCAGGTTTATTGTATGAGTGGCTCACCCAGGAAAACTGGACCTGCAGAAGGCTTTTTCCTGATCTGAAGAGGAAGAGGTAGAGGAGCAGTAACTGGGTGCAGTGTCCCTTCCTGATGTAGGTCTCTTGACCACCGGACAACTGGAAGATCATGTGGAATGTGGCCCTGAGGGTCTGTTTCAGGAGGATCCCGGAAGGACTGAGTTACTATGCAGTACATCCGCCTTTTGTCTCCTTGTCATATCCACTTGACAAGTCAGAGAATACCTTCTTAATTCATTCAAGCTACCATCTAGCAGTGGGTGGTGTAGCCTGGTAGTCTTGGCATCCAAGAACAATGATATGTGATATAAGTTTTACATATCATAACACCTAAATATAATGCAAACCCAGGAACCCATTACTGAACTGTTTGATCCCTTTAATATTGAATAAATAAAATATGAAAATAAATCATTAACTTTCATAGAGTCTTTTCTTTGAAAATGTTATATGTTAGCATTTTTATTAAAACAGTGGGAATTATGAAGTTTGTAAACACAAAAAGATTATTTGGACAAAACACACTTGATCTTTAAAAAATAATAATTTTTCTCAAGTTTAGCCGCATCACAACGCAATTTAGTCACATTTTCCTTGTTCTGGATTTTTAGTCCTGGTGAAAAGGTTGGTGAAATCTGAGTCAATCAAATTTTGATCAAATTGCATTTTCCCTTAAATTGACTTAAGGTGTTGAATCTCATGCAATTTTTAAAAAGATACAATAAGACAAATGGTAAAACAGCTAGGGTTTAGCTGCCTTTCCCAGTATGTACCTTAAACAATAAAGCTTGTAAGCCAGTAAAGAACATATAATGTTACATAAAATCAATTTAGTATTTTGACCTAGTATTTTGAAAAAAAAGGATGAATGGATTATTAAATATTTGAATCCCTTAAAACCACAGCTCGCTTTCCATAGCCTGTTGTAAGCTGTAATTTTTCCATTACTGTCAGTGTATTTGAGCCTCTGCAAATGTATGATTTCCTGATCATGAAAAAAGTCAATTATTAGCCAATACTAGAGTCTGATAGTAAAGAAAGCTATTCTGAAAAACTTTGCTTGGATTATTTCTTAAACGTTTCAGCTGGTTAGTGAACATAAAACCAAATTTTAATCATATGATATTACGCACATCAAATGAATAAATTTGAAAAAAGATGTAAAATCTAATTTAATAAAATGAATAAAAGTAATATGGGAAATGTATCAGCCAGAGATCTGGAATGTGGTCTTATGACAAGGGATGATGGTTAAGATGAAATTATTGAAAATAATTTGCTTTTCAGAAGATTAACTTTCAAGTTTCTATCCAAGAAGAAAAGAGCCAGTGTTTATGCTGGTTTTTGTTCCTGTAATCACCCTGATTCAATGAGCTAATTAGTTGCATGCACTGATGGGTCGCTCATAGATTAGATCATAGTAAAACATTCATAACAAAAATATAAATAAAACAAAAACATGCGTTGCGAACTAAAATGTCAGACCATGTAAATGTATCACCATCATTTCCATTATTTGACATTTTAGTTTGCTACTGACAGCACATGTTTACCTAAATAAATTAAATAATTTAGAGTGGAAAAAAGTTTTTTTTTTTTTTTCTACAGTAAAACCTTTGTTAATTTTCATTAATAATAACATAACATTTTGGTAATCATCCCCCTTTGGCAGCATAACATCAGTAAATAAAAATAACTAAATTAAAGGTTTAGCATATCTAAAACATAGTAAGGGTTATTTATTCATATATTTATTGTTCATGTGCAACACAGTACAGCAGCTTTTGTTTGGTTTGACTTGCAATATCAGCGGTGATCTGTGAATTGCTTTCATCTGAGATATTTTTATTGCAGGTCTCTCGATGATAGACACACCACCCCTCAGTACTGAACTACTCTGTGTGTGCAGACTGTTAAAAGCACTGCTAGCCTGGGCCTACAGCCTTGGGGAATGACACAGCCATTTTCTGCTTGCCATAAAGGTTAGCCGGCAGAATCATAACAATCAGTCAGCTTTAGCTTGACAGACATTAACGGGACACTGCTTAACCTTTGTGATCACCTTCGGCACAATGCCCTGTAGGTTCATGATATTTTGGGTTTCTCAGATGTCACTGCTTGGTCACAATGTTGGCTGTACCCTGGTGATGGGGAAAATATTTTAAAACTTGTCTCTACCTAACACAAAATAAATAAAATATCATATCCTTCAACTGAGATATTCTCTAATTCTGAATTTCTCTAGCATGAAGTATGCCTAACAGTTTGCCATGCTGACATACTGCAGTACATGGCCTGATAAAGGTATTTAAAAAGTATTTAAAGTCTTTAAGATATCACTAACAACCTTTACAGAGAGAGGGAGAAATAAAGATAGCAAAGAGAAGAGAAAGGCACTTCTAAAATCAAAAGGAAGGAAGAGGTATGACTCCGCTCAACCCATGAGCTGAGAAAGAACGGGTTGAGGGAGGGTATTCACCCAGAATGCTCAACACATCTGATCTAATAATAGAGCATCCTGGCCATGTGAGCCCTGAACAGCATCGCATCACAGTTTATAAATATGTCCACTGAAACTGTCAGGTTGGCTCATGTCCTGATCAAGACTGTGATACACAAAATTCCATATAAGGTTGAGTTGGCAATGAGTAGACAGTGAAGCATATAAAAACTATGGCAAAACACAAAAAAGTATTCCAGTTTTGGATATTAATAAAACATTTCTGCCACCAATTTAATTCATTTAATGACATTTACTGGCCATGACATACCGAAGTAACTTTGACTGTCGCATTAACAGTACCTTCCTTCCGGCTGGTGGTACTGAATATAGTACAGTTATACATAGTCCCGCAGTGATAGGTAATGATCTTGGCGAGACCATGAGTGGCATCATCTTGCTGAGATACAGTAGAGGTCTCCTCATTATCCATATTTGTGATCACTTTTTCACAGTAACACTGTACGGCAAAATAAATGGCAGGTAACCAAGAAAATGAAAGACTAGGATAAAATTAGCAAACGTTACTTATGAAGTCAGCTCAAGCTGATGTTACGCTGGTTTCTGCAAAGCAAAATGACCAAAATACATGGAAACCGCTGCACGAAAGTTTTCATTCACAAATATTCAACAGAAGGTACATGTTTGGAAGGGGGAGAACACTTTTTTAATGCATGATATATTCTGCAAACAAACTCACTAATTGTTAAATACAATACAGATTTCTTGATTAAGTTAAAACTACATTATATGTTCACAGTTAATGAGCAGCATTACTTAATGCTTATTCAGCTGAAGCGGTCCTTAGCTTGTGTTTAATAACTATCCAATTTCCCATTTTCCAAATTGCTACATCAATAGCAATGTTGAAAGGTGCTTTTAGCATAATCAAGGGAGTTACTATAGTGACCTTCTTTAATGTGCCTTCTGATCACATGACATGGCCATCCATGCTCTGGTAGGGTGCACGTTCACAGAAGGTTTATAATTAGGAACAAAATCCAGTCAGAATGAATTCACTGAATAATGAAATGATTAATCCAAGCACTAGTCACTGTAAAGTGAAAATACATTATCTCCTGTCTCATGTATCCAGAGAGCCAAAACTTTCCTTGTGTTCCCTATAATAGTCGTGGGAGTAAAAAATTATATGGGGGCCTGAGCATTGAATGGAAAATATATTGAGGGTTAGAACACAAGCTTAAAAGTTTGACTGCTGTAGATGTCCTGTAATCCAGTCAGCCATCTGAAGTGTTTAACTCCAGTGGTGTAAAATCCTAGAAGTCCTTTTTGAAACATTTAAATCCAGCGATTCTCTTTGAGGTTTTAGTAATAATCCCCCTTTGGCAGCACATTCTCTGACCCTAAAGAAACCCGAGAACAATACAATAACCCTCAAGTGCTCTTGCTTTTCTTTTAAAATTTATATCTTATCCCAGATTGTGAATACATTTTTCCCAACCCCAAACTCAACCGAACTTGTTGATCTCCCACCAGCAACCCTTCCTGCTAAAGTTAGGAGAGATGGCAGATACGTGACTCCTCCTATTCACGTGACACCTATTCTCGCTATTTTCTACACTGCAGACATACCACCAACCATATACTGCCCATGTCTTCGGTGGAATAACGCCTGGTCTGGAAAGTGCCTGGTCTGACCAACAGAACTAGCCGTTTTATACTTTTTCATTCCACAGCGAGGCCATACCTGACAGTGGTGTGACCAGGGCTTGAATACCCAGTCATAAGGCTCATGCATTTTGCTTTTGAACAAGCATCTTTATAGCGTCTTCACAGTCATGCTCTTGTCATGCTAATGTAAAAACTTTGGTTGGTTCTGACTAAATGACTCCATGCACCCTTGACTTGTATATAACGGTCTAGTCTGCCTTTAACCATCAATCATTTTAACACACTCAAGTTATATCATTATAAATGTGTTATTCCGGTTTTTCAGCTTTGATGAATTCTCATAGTTTTTATGACTCACGTTGTACACACAAGCACTGACATTGGATTACTGTGCTGTCCATGGCAGCCAGAAAAAAAGAAAAAATATTTGATGCCTGTACTATTTTTGGGAGCCCCAACAGATCCTCAAATAGAATAATTATTCATAGCTTCATACGCATCATGGCCGTCACAGGACCTGAGTTGACTTGTCACCTATAAAAGTGCTGATATCTTTCTCCAATATGTTTGTGTTAATTGAGTTATTCTTTTCTACACCCTTCCATTTTCAGGGAGTTCAGCCAGATTATAATTTTCTTGTTTTTCAAGATTGGCTCAATTGGGTTTTTTCTAAAGTTTTGTTTCCTTCTGGAGAATGTCCATGGTGAAGTATGCCAACCTGTTTGTAAATGGTGATTTAAAAATATAAAGATTGATTGGTTTATTTTTTCTGTATACCACTATAACCATAGTAATAATTCTAAATTAAATTAAGGCTTTTAAGGTTGGCCTTGGGGAAGAGCATTTTAAATAATTGAACAAATTGTCCTGACATCAGTCATTGTTGATCTCCCTGTTGTAGGGGAAAGACTCTAGGGCTGCAGATAAGACTGTTGCCATGGTGCTGAAGGAGATTCCCAGTAAAGCGTCTTCTGAAGGAAACCCCCTCCTCACCGTGACAACCAAGGTGGGCAGAACCACTGCTGGACCCAACAGGAAGTACTTCCTCGTTGGTGCCAAAAAGATCAAGTTTAAAAAAGACTATGAACATTCAATACCTATGATTTTCTTTCCATTAACACCACATTCAATGAAACGCTTTAAAATATTTTAGGCCTTTTTTTTGCAGGCTACTTCATGGGGTATAAAATATTGATGTGTGCTATGAGTGCAATTTTGAAACACATTTGTGGCATCGCAAGTTTTTTCTGTCACTCTGCAGGCCCACTGGCCTGCACCACCCCTATGACATTATAAAAGAAGAACAGAAATTCCTGAGTACTTTTATGCATCACAAACAACTAAACTCCTTTATTTTTCCTTACCGAATGGAATTACATTGTAAATTCATCCAATAACCTCTTGCACCTTACAGATGTAAGTCACATATTATGTATTTATATGTTTGATTGCTTATTAGCAATACGATGAAAATATAGGTGTGTTTCTTAAGCTGTAGGCTTACTGTGCAGTGCACTACAATTTCCTCTCTCTAAGGGGTTGATTTGCATACGTTCAGGCAAACTGCTTGTTCTGCGACTTAAAATGTCAGTGACTTGAAAATTCAAAATAATTAAAAGTGTGCTTGGTTTTAAGTCTGCAATTGTAACCAGCTTACTTTAACCATTAAATTCATACCTGTGTTTAGTTGTAACAATTTCAGCCAATTCACAAACAGGAATGCTGGTTTTCAGTTTAGTTGTATGTGCGTATCATGATAACATCTACTGTCTCTACATAACAGTTTAGTAACGTTCGCCATTGGAGAGTCCAGTGTTACGTGTTGTATTTACACTAGCTACATTCAGTGGTTGAGGAGGCTGGGGTTGTGCTTGGGGGAATTGTGTTTCCAAAAAAACACTGGCAAATACTTCCAATGAATTTCAAGTTAACTGTCTAAAGATTATTTTCATATTTAAGCAGACGGTCACTGCAGTGAATAAATAAAAACAAATCTTGTTTTCTTTCACTCTGTTCTCAGTAATGAGAGCCTTCATGTGGTCTTACTTAGAGAACTCATTTTCTAATTAACAGGCCGGTGACCTTCATATAATAACTACCATGAATGTCAGAAAACCTTTTATAATTGTGCTAAAAGCTCAGAAGTCTTTTAATTAAATGAATGGAAAATAAGACCTAATTAATTGATGGAGACAAGAAAGATGGCTGATGTCACCTCATTAGCTAATTCTAATTACTACCAATAATATAGATAAGAAGGTTAAGTTAACCTATACTCTAGGTTAATTGAAAAAAAAATTTGCAATTTGTTCCCCTGTCAAAAAGTATCTTGGCTATTAGAGCCATAAAATTATAATTAGACTAAATAGGTTTTCTCTTTCAGCATCATTTATGGAAACATATCAAATGAAGCTTACAACTGATCAGCAAAGAAGCTTCCTGCTGACATTCAACTGATGAGAGAGAACACGGGGAAACATAGCTCATGTCTAATTTCATTCACATCGACATCAATTCATTTTTATTTTTTATGAATTCATTATTTAATTATGCATTGCAATTTTGAGTGTGACATTAATCTATGAGCACTAGTGTTTTGCAGATGAATATTGCACACTAAGAGCTAATGGCACGCAGTGATTAGACAGCGATTTCCATCACTGACTGGAGTTTGTGTGATCACATAATGATGGATTCCAGACTAAAACAACTCTCACAGCACTGACTTAGTTTTACATCTGTTGCGCCACCAAGTCAGAAAAGAATCCACCTCTTTCTCTTTTTGCTATGGAAAATGGACAACATTGTAAAGTTCAAAATCTTTTGTGGGAATTGTATTGGTACCAGAAGTTCAATTTAACTCAAAACACTTCAACACTCCATCTCTTTCTTCAATGTCCAATTATGTGCGAGCAGAAAACTTACTGAGATGTTATAAGGAACATGTACTGAGTTCTGATGTACTGAAAAATAACCAAAACCCCCTCCAAAATGATGCAGCTTTAGAATATGACACCACACTACACAGTCTTAGCAGAATAAAACTTTAATTGTCAAATTTAAAAGGACAATCATGAAATTTTAGCTGGCCAAAAAGGTAGCTTCAGACAATATACTGTATAACTGCACATTTAAGGGAAAAAAAGTTATAATTTTTCTATCATCTGTAATATAAATATTATTTATATTACATATTATTATATATAGTGTTTCAGCACTAAACTGCAAATCTAGGTTTGTTTCCTAAGATGCCGATTTGCTTTATGATGTACTGCATGTACAATGCTAACTGGTTATCCTGTGCAATACTATATGGACCATGAACAAATATTTCTGATATACCAGTTCTTCTTCATATGCTGCAATATAAAAAAAAAAATAGTAATCTGACAGGTCTTTTTTTTTTTTTTTTTCTTGAACATTGCTAAGTGTGGATTACATGATGTGATGAAAAACCAATTTCATTTTCATACTGAAGGGAACATCAAGGGAGCTGAATACACTTCATTGATGAAAGCCTGATAAAATAAAGCTGCTTAAAAAACAGACTGTCACTACACAAAATTTAATTTGGTAAAGTGTGACTGAGTGTTAAATATGATTTTCGGTTGGTAGGAAACACACACACAAACACATGACTTGTTGCCATATTTTGGACTTACATTGAGTGTTATGACAAAGGACAATCAACTCTGGGTGAATGTTCGTAGACAGATGTTGTGTGGTTTAACCATGCTGCTATAGGAAGATTATATTTTATTCTGCAACACTACTTTGTTGCCATATAGGAAATACACATCTGGGTATACTGTGAATTTTGTAATGTAATGCAAGTGAATGTGTGGTCATGTGCATATAATACCTCTGTATTAGTATGCACATGGATGTGTGTGAATTCTTTAAGACTTCTGGCATGTTTATATAAGCTGTTACAGGTCATTTGCATGTGTACATCTTGCCAACCTTTGGTCACAAGGCATGGGGGAGAGGTGTTACTTGTTTGTTGTAAACTTAAAATAAGGCTAAACAAAACAACTACAATATTGATCTGACCCACAGGTTTATAAAACTTTAAACAATGGTGAATAAATACAATATACTGACCAAAACCCAATTTACAGTGTGCCAGGAAGTGAGTTGTGGTGCTGCCCACCATGGGGCAGCACTGGTCCTATATATATATATATATATATATATATATATATATATATATATATATATATATATATAGGTATGGCCACAGCTGTGAGGCATTGTAATCACCACAGCTGTGGCCCATTATCTAATTGTTAGGCTTAACAAAGGGCCTGTCTATCACTGTCATAACTGACAATTGATTTTCAAACATTGATTTTCAACCATTCGCCTAGGATTGGGACTTAAAACATATTACCTCATTGCCATATCACAGCCAGAATAATGGCAAAGCAGAATCTGCAGACAAGATAGCTAGAACACTCCTGAAAAAAAGCAAAGATAGATGGTGAAGACCCCTGGAAAGCTGTTCTAGCATGGAGTAACACACAGAGAGAAGGGCTACACAGCTCACCAACACAGCGGCTGATGTCCAGATGACTAGACACAACACTGCCCATCATAAAGCATCTTCTTCATCCACGCGTGGTCAAGAATGTCAGGGATTACAAAAAATCAATGACTCTTCTGTCGAAACATCACTACAACATATGGACATGGACCTTGCCAGACACCATTCAGGGCCAGACTGTCCACGTGCTTCTCAACCCCAATAACCAGCCTTGGAATCTGCACTGACGGACAACAGATCATATAAAGTGCTGGTGGAAGGAAAAAGTACAGAAAGATAGACATCCGTCCAGTCAATGAACAGATCAGACTTTCCTTACCAGTTGAAACATTGTGTCAGGATGATGATTGGGGACCACTGGACATCTCTGATATGGTCCCAATGGATACAGCATTTCAGGAAACTGACCACACAGGAAATGCCCTGTTTCCAGGAGGAATGTTTCCACAGCATACCAGAACAAGGGCTAACATGAACTCCCCTATTTGTTACAGGACTGACTATGTCACTTGAACCTGTTATCTCATACACTTAACAGACCTTTCTACTTGTCACAGTCAAGTGTATGTTATTTTACACTCAGTCAAGTTATGTCATTTGGCACTGAGCATCTGTTTAGCTGTGTGTCATTTGTGTTGTTATTTGAAGGGAGATGTTACAATATATGACTCACAGGTGACCTGCACCTTTGTTATTGGCAGGCCCAAGCAGTCAGGGGCAGCATTGTACTAATCATCCAGGAAGAGCCTACATGTATTCTGTGAACCACAATGTTGATATATAAAGATGGTGAACTCAATCATGACCCAGTGATTTCCGAGTCCAATGCAGTGATTCCTGCTGTTCCCACCCCTTGAGGGCTAGCAATTGTTTGACTGCTGGATTCTGCTCTATAATTTCATAATGGATTCAGACAATGAGTGACAAAGTACCAGCCAATCAAATTTGAATGTGGAGTCACCTGCTGTGTCAGCCAGCTGCCACTGTTTGATGCCATTACATTTGCACCAGTAACTGTTGTTCAGACAGGTGTCTGTGTGGTCACAGTTCTCAAAGATGATGACAGCAAAGGAAGGTAAACTTGGGCAATGACCCAGACATGAACCACAACAAAATAATTATGTTTCTTTGAGCTTTCAGTGTCTAACATTTGTGTTGTTTAGCCTATTGATCATAAATATTTTTACAGCCAATGGTAGTTTCGCGAGATACAAAGAGAAAGGCCTTCATTTGAATGAAAAGTCTAAAATGAGATAGCTAGCTTGCTCATCATGAGGAAATTTTCCTAGGGTGTTTTTATATTATTAGCCTGTGTAGCAAAAATTTGTTTTGATCAGAATGCCCAAGCATTATTTGTAGCTTATTTCATCCCACTAATGCCGCTATTTCATCCCACTTCTGTTACGTGTCATAATAAAATAAATAACAACATACATTTATTGTGATATCATTTTGAATAGGCAAACCATGGCAAGTGAATTAGTGTAAAAATGCATATTTTGAAATGTCCTGCATTCCAAAGATGCAGAATTCCAAGGACTAGCATGACCACTGTAGTGTTTTGGCATGCCATACGAATAAGCCTTCTTGTATGGGGATCTACCCTGATTACTCATTGTGCAAAGTGTGTGTGTGTAATAGGCAGACAATAGATGAAGTTGGTTGTGTGTGCATGCATGGGTCGGTTGGTGGGGGGTTGTTTAAGGCACTCTCTGTAACCCCATGGTCTGCTACTGGATATTGGCTTACAGAGCTAATGGCTAACAGAGAGTGAGTTACACGTACTCAAGGCAGGGGGGCTTGAGCCTGAAAATAAATGTGAACTATCCCTTTAACTTCCAATTGTTTATGCCGGTGTAGGACAGAAAAACAACATATTGATTTAGTTATTACTCACCACAAACAGCATGTTCAACATTTCCACCCACACCGGGGTTTGTCAGGACAAATTGTGCCTGCATGTGCTCATATAAAATGACTTGAGGCACATGGCATGATAATATCAACAATGTAACTGTTAAAATTTCCATGTAATTACAGTTCTGAAATTTCTCGGTGGATCCTTATTTTTTCCTTATTGTTACTATGCTTGCCCCCCTTAATCATTTCCTGCAGCTGTTGTTATCTTGAAATACGTTTCCATTTTTTCTCCCAGTTTGCAATGCATATATTCATTAGCTGTACTCATCACTGTAATCTCCATTAACCATTCGGGAGAGCACAGAAGACATTTGCTCTTCTATAAAACACATGACGTCAGCAACGGCTTCTTTCACACTGCAGTCCATTTGATCTTGCACCGTCGTGAGTCAGTGGAAGACACATAATGTTGAACTTGGGAAAGCAGACTGTAGGCATCCACTAGATGAGCAAGGTTCACTAGTGTGTGATGATTCAAGGACTTCCCTGCCAACTGAATCCCTTTCTCACTGGCCAATACTGTTATGCTGGTGCTGGGGTACCAGCCACAGTCATCACTGGCATGGTCCAGATTTGATACCTGATTGCCATGGGGCCCATTCTCACATGGGAACAGTTCCTTAAAAGGATGAACCACCCAACAGCCTATTTTGTATTATTGTTGTTGTTGTTGTTGTTGTTGTTGTTGTTGTTGTTGTTGTTGTTATTATTATTATTATTATTTCAGCTGGTGAGTGAGCAGCAAGAAAGTCGCCCCCTCCTGAGCCCCTCCATCGATGACTTCCTGTCAGAAAGCAGGTGTGATGCCACCGCCCACCCAGTGACCTCCAACACAGCAGGTACCTCTTCTGTTCCCAGCTTCATTTACTGTTATTACTGTATCCATCCCTCCAGGTTTAATAGTTTTCTGCAGACTGGTGTCACTGAACACAATAAGGGTGAACTTGACACAATCACAGAACTGACAGGGCAGCCATCTGGGTGCGACCTGGTACCATAGTTGAAGGAAATAATATTATGAGCTCTTGGAAACTATCCCATTTAGGTATTTTTGACACAGGTTAATAGTCAGTGCATATTGCAGCCAAATATTATATTGATTGACAACCCTAGCTAGCCTAGTTAGCTTTTATGGGCATGTAGTGAGGAGGCTACAATACTTGCTCTCTTAAGACCTTACTTGCTCTCTTAAGACAGTCAATGTAACAGTACAACAGTATCATCTTCAATACACAAGGTGCATTAACAGATACATTATACTCTTTAAACCACATTGGTTAAATTCTAAAAGATGGTCCATGTATATTTCTCTGTGGTTGCGTGGACGGTTTAATCCAGTGGTTCTCAACCTCGGTCCTGGCGAAGCACTGTGTGTGCTGGTTTTTTCATTATCAATTATGATTGGGGCAGGGTCCAGCATGCATTGGGTGAGAGGCCGGAATATACCCTGGACAGACCACCAATCTATCACAGGGGACACACACCATTCACTCACTCACTCATACCTATACCTAATTTAGAGTCTTCAGTTAACCTACCTGAATGTTTTTGGACCGCGGTAGCAAACCAGAGTACTGGAAGGCTGGATTTGCACCCAGGACCTTGCTGTGAGGCGACAGTGCTACCCACTGCCCCACCGTGCCACCCTCTATCATATTTGTGAGGTTAAACGTGTTTTAACACAATGTAGGTTTATCTTGTTGCCATTTGCTGCCAGTAAACTCCAATAATTTTAGATGCTTTTCCACACTCTCTGCAAATAGGATCCAACTGATTTCACCTTTCAGTTTGCAACTGGCACAATGTAGCTCTAAGAGGTTAATAATCCTTCAATAGACTGTAAAAGTGATTAAGAACAATTTACAGCTTATTACAATGCAGAGCTTGTTAGTATGGTTGGAATAACACTGATGTATAGCATCTTGGGTGGAGGCAGGATGGGTAGTTCTCCAATTTACAGACCAGTGTGAATTTAAAGGAGTCTCTTAAACTGTAGTCTCCAGACCACAGTTAATTTAATGAAGTGGAGATTACAGTCCTTGACTTACCATAAACTAAAATAATAAATAAAACAATTAACTTTCAATCTGGAAAACAACTTTGAGCCAGCTTGCCTTTCAGTGCTTTTGTGTTCTCTCTGCCTCTGTGGGGGCTGAGTCATGTCCTGAGCTCCCCTCTCCACAGATGGCTGTGCACCACATTCACTCACTTAATGTGACAGATGAGTCTGCTTGGCTCTAGCAGTGTGTGGTCCTCAGGATGAGAGGGCAAAGCACATATCACAGGGAGAGTTCAACCAGATGCTTTGCTCAGTCATCTTATTTTTCAAAAGGGAAAATCCCATATCACGCACCTAGACCACTATGAAGGGCAACACCAAAAAATATCTTCTTTAGTCAGCACTGTATCCTCCTGGGAAATGTTAATCAAGAATGATGGGAACTTCACAGATGTCTGCATTTTAAAATGCTCAGGTGCAGGACCTTAGCCTCCTAGGTAGGAGTCAGTAGGATTGTCAATAAGTGCAAACAGATGCCACTGAAAAGGGCTTGGTAGTTCACTGACAGTTTCTTTACAAGCACTGTTTTCATTTTACCATACGTGTAGCAAATGGAGATTTTGCTACTGTTTGAGCAATATTTAGTTTCTTAGCCCCTTACTGAAGCAGCATTTTTTCTGTTTACAATTTTACTAGAACACACTACAACTGTTTGTACATGTTCTCCTGGCATTCGCTAAACCCAGATTCATTAATCAGACTGCCAGATAGTGATTCATCACTCCTGAGAGCACACGTCCAGTGCTCCAGAGTCCAATGGCGGTCTGCTTTAAACCACACCAGCCGATGCTTGGCAGTGCGCATGGTGATCTTAGGCTTTTGTGTGGCTGCTTGGCCATGGAAATCCATTTCATGAAGCTCCCGATGAACAGGTCTTGTTGCAACTGTGGACAAATGCTTTTCCACAGAATGGGACTGCTTCAGCATTTAGCTATCCCATTCTGTGAGCTTGTGTGGCCTTTTGCTTCGCAGCTGAGCTGTTGTTGCTCCTAGACATTTCCACTTCACAATAACAGCACTTACTGTTGATCAGGGCAGCTCTAGCAGGTTAGAAATTTGACTAACCGACTTGTTAGAAAGGTGGCATCCTATGACAATGCCATATTGAAAGTCACTGAGCGCTTCAGTACGACACATTCTACTGCTAATATATGTCTATGGAGATTGCATGGCTGTATGCTTCATTTTATGCATCTGTTAGCAGTGGGTGTGGCTGAAGTAGCCAAACACACTAATTAGAAGCTATGTCCACATACTGTTGGCCATGTAGCGTATATTAAAGACATAGCCCCTTTGGAGTTGTCAGTATTGTTTCAGAAACACCATGCATGCATCATAGAGAACTGAAGATTGATGTTGTAATTTATTCAGATATCTGTACATGCTGTTAAAACAATTGTTCCTGGTTATTGTTTGTCATCAGTAGCATAAATTAAATTGACTGGGAGCAACATGTCTATGTATTCTCTCAGATGAGGGATGAGGTGCAAAGACCTTTCCATTAATAGCCCATTGGAAGGACTTTTTTCTGTGTCCTTTATGCAGGGGTAGGATGGACCTCATCCCTCATGAATACAGAACAAAGGGGACAGTCCCATAGCACCATGAGCTGCAATATTTAGAGTTGTCCATACAACCCATAGCCTAAACTACAGACCTTTTTCATATGAGATTAAAACTGATAATAAACAAAAACTATGAAGGTGATACACAGTATTTTGGTGGTAGATGTGAACTTGAACCTTCTAAAAAACCATTGCAAAAAAGATGGATGCCTGCACACAGATCATTAGTTAATTTCAGCAACAATTCATCTCTAGGCTTGAAGTGGACACATGGACATCCTCTGACTCTCCAGCTCTCTTGTGGCTTATGACGTAATGAGCCAACACACAATTCCTGCCCTGCCAGACAGTAAATACAAGTATAGAGGTGTTGAAGTGTAAGTGCGTGGCGATAATAAGGTCGTCGTATTTAATCCTTCGACAAATTATTTCTGAGAAGGTCGCCAGATTCATTAATCATGCAGACAGGACACATTCAGTGTTTAAAGGAAGGATTGAGAAGGGAACAGAATCAGAATTCTGGGAAACACTAGAGAAGGCATTGTTTCCCGTGTAGTTTTGTCCACAGCCCTGGATTTGGTGGATCTCAGTGAGCCAAGCGAGAAGAGGAAAAGCAAGGGTAAAAAGAGTCCACTGATGTCCCGAGGGGAGAGCCCGAAGTGCACACACCACAAGAACAAATCAGAGGAGACGGATCGAGTCCAGGTGGACGTCAAGCATGCCACTCCCAACTTGCAGCCCCTCCAGATATCAGTGGATACAGGTAAGAGAGAAGCTGCTTGCAGAGGTTATATCCATAAAAAGCAACAGACAAAATGTATATATGAACTAAGGACCATTGGGGAAGATTTTAAAAAATCTTTGAGTGATTACAAATGTAATCATTTATCTTTGAAAGTTTTTTTTTTTTTTTAACCAAAGCCTGTGTTTTATATCAGAGTCATTTATTTGTGTAATGCTGTTTCTGTAATATGACTGTCTCAACTTTATTACTCATTTGGATGTGGTACTACATGTGAAATCTGTAGATAGTGTTATGCTCAGTAAATAGGAATATACTTCCCCAGGTGTGTTATTCATTAATCACTGGATATAAAACATGGGGTCACCTTGTGGTCATTCAACCTGATAACTGAAACCATAAGCTATAAAAAGATTTTAAGATAAGTTTTGGTATATTTTGCCTCTTAATGTATGGGATCTTGTTACATGATACCAAGTGTTTCTTCGTACAATAATTCCTTTATTATGTTCCACTCGTAAAGGATTTCAATAAAGGACAACTTCATTTAAAGTTTGAAAACAAGTACATTATGCATTACAACCCATTATTATATTTTTCCCATAGGTATTTGCATTTGACTAATTCTTTACAGAAACGACGCAAAGCCAATTACTTGTGCCAGTTGCTTTGTATCCGAAGCCTTGCTCTGCTGAGTTCCCACAAGGCCTAATTTTTCATCTTGAGTCAATGACTTTTCATGTACCTGCTACCAGTTCAGCACTGAGAAATAAACAAACCTTCCATTACCCCTCCCCTATTTTCTTCAGCCAGTATCCCTACCTCCTTGGAGAAATGGGAAGAATTGAACCTTCATCCCGAGAGAAGTGGCAGCAGGAAGTGGAAGTGGGAGAGAAAGTGTTCCTCAAAACATTCTTCTAGCGAATTCCTCTGGTGTGTAATTTCCCTTCCTGCTGTTCATGTCTGAATAAGATATTGTGAACATCCTGCCATGAAAAGACACCATTCTCTTCCTAAAATGCCTGTCCCTTAAGGTGTCACACCATGGTACAGTGAGAGATGCTTCTATCAAAGGTAGTAATCCATTCCGTGTCAACGTTTCACATGTCTCAGATAAACTTTCACCCATTTAATGTGCTGTTTACAGTGAATATTTGTAATTGCTTTGTGTTCTGGGTCTCATCAACAGTTTAGATGCTCAGAGAAATGAGAAACCATGACACGTTTTTATGCCTGTTCAGGGCATGGGGACACAAGCAGGCTCTCAGTGAGACTCTTAATTGCCCCAAGGATGTTGCTTTGATGTTTGAGTAGGGGATGGGGTATAGATGGAGAGAAAGCATCCCTATGGTCAAACAGAGCACGCTACTCAATCCCAGATGACTGTGTGGACTATAAGAAACCAGATGAAATTATATACCTGTCTCTCAAAGAGAATAATCTAAAAACTACTGTAGATATCCATCAAGATATATGTAAATGAACCATTACAACATTACAAGACTGCAGACAATCAGTCTGTGTAAACAAGGAGTATGATAATAACTCTGTGAGGGCAGATCCTTATGAGCATCAATATATATTTTGTGTGAATTTCATATGCCCTTCAAGTGTGTGTGATTGAATCGAGTGGTTCAATGGTCACATATCGATAAACTGACAAAAGTCCTATTGCTTTCTAGAATGTACTAGAATGGTGATGCTGATGCATTTTAGATATTAAACCTCTTATAATTTTTTAAAGGTTATTTTAAGAAAAGTATTAAAAGTGTGCCAAGAACAAAAATGAATAAATAAATAAATAAAAGTACAGTGACACAAATTCATATTTATTTTCAAATGGCTTCTTTGGGATTCATGTTGTGAAATCTAACACTCATTTTTATTTGTACGTTTTCTCACTTTCTTTAGGTCCACAGAGTACAAGTCTGATTCAGTCTCAAAAAACTCTTTGGAAGTCATTACACATGGAGAAGTGGAAACCAGTCCTGTGTCTCAGGTAAAATATCTTTGAACTCCTTGATGTTATAATTCCTGCAAAATGGTGTTCCACTAATGAAATGTTAGCTCCATAGCACGTGGGCTAACATTGACCAAAGCATATCTGCAATAGAAACAAACTTTATGGTGCCTCTCAGCATTTTGACACATTCATTATACATATTCATACATTACAATGCATAATGCAATGATATAACCTATAATGCATGTTCGGTGCCATCCAAAATTATTCACTTATTTTATAAAGATGAGCAAAGAAGGTTGTATAAAATAAAAAAGAACTATATTGCATGCTAAAAAATGGGGAAATTTAAATGATACAGTTGCTCAGTGAAAAAGTTGATTTTAAAAATATTTTTAATTCAAGAGTTGTGTCAAAATTATTCTCACTGCTGTTTTCAGTACATTGTGCACCCACTCTTTGCAAGGATTCCAACATTTTGTAAAGTTCCTCTCTTCTACTAAGCCACAATAATAAATGTCAGAATAATTTTTTTTTAATATATTTAAAAATGTATTTACCATAGTATGGAGAAATCTTCAAACTACTACAGCAACAATATTATATGTTATATTCTATATTATTGCATGAGATTACAAGATTGAATCTCCAAATCAGTTTTGGTATTTTAACAACACTAACGCTTGTGGAGGATGTGGTTACCTGGTTTATTAAGAGTGAAGAATTTGCAAATATTACAGAATAATTTACTTTCATGTGACCATACCGAATATTTCAGAATTTTACCTAATGGGGCATGCTCTGCATATATACAATAAATAATGTTCTTGCATGACCTTCTGGACTGCATAGACATGATTGAATGGATGATATGTAACATATACTTGATTCATTGTTAGTATCCTGTATTTTGAATCACGTTTAGCAATATACATTTTCTTTGCAAATGTAATATGAAAAATGTTTATAGATTAAATGTTATGTATTTTGCTATGATGGATTTAAATAGGATACTCTTACTGCAGTAGAAACTACAGTATGTGTGAATACCTTAACCACATTATGAACAAAGCTATATTTTTCTCATAATGGCCCCTATCAGTCATTCTTGTATGGTTGCATCTGCAAGACTAGGTGTCTTGTGGTGGAATTTTGAGATTAGGGGTAGAATAATGTCTGAAAATAAGAACACTATATATCTGCTTTTCAGATGGTAATAACATATCATAATATGCATGTCTTTTAATACTGGGCTTTCAGGTAAGTACAAAAAACACTAAATGCAAGGAACATGGGAGAATGAAGTTGGGCGGTCTCTTTTGTCTTTTAGTCATATGTGCCTTGTTTTTATCATTTTAATATTATTTAAATTTTGAATGTAAACCAAAATTAAGTGTTTGTACCACATGCTTAGTTCTTTTGCTTAGTTCTTATGATGCAAGACAAAAAACATTTTTAAATGTCACATATTTAATAAAGCTTTTAATGAACAATATACAATGCCACGAAAATGTCAATAATAGCTCACCAAGACATTGTATACCATGTAAGGACATACAGTGTCCTCCAAAAGTATGGGAATGGTTGAGTGAAATTTGTTATGTTTGCTATATACTGTAGACATTTGGATTTGACATGAAAAGATGAATAATGATACAAATATACAGATTTTATTTCATGATATTTTCATGCATATACGTGTTACCATTTCTCCCATCGCTAGCTGTGCAAAAGTAAGTTAACGAATGACTGACTAGTGTTAAGGTGTTTCCTTTTGCATGAATTGTTCACACATAAAAGAGCAGTAAGTTTCAAGTCTTGGCTTTGTATTCATCTGTGCATTTAGAGTCAGCAGGCATACACCATCATGAAGACCAGAGAACTAAGTATGGCTGAACATTTGTAAGCTGAGAGGACTTAAAAAATGTATTAAGAAGAATAGCACAGAAAATGGTTATATCAAATACAGCAGTTTGGAAAGTCTTTCAAAAGAATGAAAGCACAGGTGGATTCAGAAATAAACACTGTACAGGTTGGACAAGAAAGACAACTGCAGTTGATGACAAATTTGAGGAGATGTGAAGAAAAACCCTGAAACAACAGCAACAATCAATAGAGGGAAGATGTGAAAACATCACACTGAAAACCTAGAAAGCAGAATTATTGAGGCTACACTGCCAGATGCAAACCTCACAGCAGCAGCAAGGATCATAGGGCCTGATTCAAATTCACCTAAAAATACAGAAATTAGTCAGAAAAGTTCTGGAACAAAGTTTTATGAACAGATGAGGCCAAAATAAACCTTTACCAAATCTATGGAAACTGAAAGTGTGTGGAAAGGAAGGAACAGCCAGCCCATGATCCGAAGCCCCTCATCTGTGAAATATGGAGGAGGCAGTGCCATGTCTTGGGAATACATGCCTGCTTCTGGAACAGGCTTACTCATTTTTATTGATGATATAATGGGGGATGGCAGTGGTAGGATGAAATCAGAAGTGTGCAGACAGATTTTGATGTGCAAAGAAATTAATCTAACCGCATTGGCCAGGACTTCACCCTGCAGCAACACAATGGAAAAAACACGCTGCCTATGCAATGGAAGCTTATGGACTGGCTGAGTCAATTGCCTAATTTAAATCTAACTGAGCATGCATATCACTTTCTGAAGAGGAGAATGAAGACAGAAATTCCCTGAAACAAAAATTCAACTGATAGCAGCTGCAGTGCAGGCCTGGAAAGCCATTTCCATAGAAAATGCCAAATTATTGGTGATGTCAATGGGTAGACGACGTCATGTAGTTTTTTGCATTTAAGGGCTATGCAACCAAATATTATACTTTATTTGATTGACTATAGAGTTCATCTCTTGACTTACTTTTGCACAGCTGAAAATGTGTTGTGACTGTACTCGCAGCCCTCAGTGTCCTTGTGGTGTCACAGCGTGGAACAGTCAGGGACTGTGGTCACCAGGGGATGGATAGTTAGCTGACCTTGTATCTGTATGTGCCAGTGTCACATGACAAAGGAGCCAAGGTGGCGGGGTCCCTTCCTATCCCGAAACCACTCCTTGGAGGAGGAGTTTGAGCGAGCTAAGGCAGCAGTTGAGGTGAGTAAAAAACTACAGCTTAGCGCTGAAAAAATCTGATTTGTGCAAAATTCACACTATTTATGACTCCTCTGATGTGGTACATGGTGCTTTTAGACTAATCAAAGATTTTGTGGTTATGATTCGTGATGTTAAAATGTTTGGGAATTAAGGTAATAACATGAAATAAGATTCCTGTTTCTTTATGAGGACATTATGCTCTTCAACCATATCACAACATAATTTGTGTGTACTAATACAATATTTGGTCAATTAAAAAAGTTTCTGTTTGGGTGAGTTATCATCAATGCATTTGAAACTTAAAAGAAAGTTTGCTGGACTGCAATTACAGATGCAGAGATCACACGCCCTAGCCTCAAGACTGGGGTCCAGCATGTGTCCATCAGTCAGTATCTTTAGTTTGATGGACAGGCTATTGGAGATACTGTTAGGACTGCACATTCAGAGATGAGTTTGTGATAGCCAAGTGCATGTATGCATTTAAAGGTGTAAGTGCATTTCTCATCCATAATGTATAAACGGAGCAGTCACAAACAGTTATGACTAAAGTTTATTTTATATGAAAGCATTCAATGTTGGGGGAGACGATGATGCTGAATTATTTTATTGTATTTAGATTTGCAAGCCAAGCTATTTATGTCCTTACATATAACACCTGGCTGTAAAAAAAAAACATGTTTTGTCATGAACTCAATATGAACAACCATGATTGGAATGTTATGATGTCAGAGCTTGGTTGCCAGGAGTGTCTTACTGAGAAGGATTATTGGAGGGTCAAGGTGTAGTTTCTGATGTAAAACATTTCTCCTTGTAACATTTAGTTTAAAAAAATTTACTTTGTCAACACGCATTCCAATAAAACCTGACAGGCACTCTATTTGCATTCAAATACTTCAGTTGACTTTCATGATTGATAATAACGTATAACATATGAACATGATTGCATTTTCGGCCCATCTGAATTGGTCATTTCTTGCTAGAATCTCATTAGCAGGTAAGCCAGAACATCTCAAATTGAGAGCAGCATTTTCAAACCAAAGTGCTAAAGATGGGCTAGATTTAGAATACTGCCAAACTCTGATAAAGTAAAATCAAATAACTCCAAGACACAAGAGGAGGTTCTTACTGAGTGATCCCACAGCAAACCAATAAAAAACACTTACACTGCATAGTGTGTAGTTATACATTTATTGCTATAATGCACATTTTTATTGGAGGTCAGCTTGACAGACAGTTGGTTTTTCTGTTATATACAAGTAATGTCATGCAAATACACCTGATTGGTTAATATAAATTGCATAAATGCACCTGAGTGCATGTAACACATAATGGCAGACAGCCAGCCACTGTTCCCAGTGAATAACGGCGCAAAAGCTATATTTCCTTGCTAACTGTGCTAAATAAATGAAAAAAACATTTACTTTGCCATTTTTCTTATTTAAAAAAATAAGATCACATGACAATTGGTGACATGGATTCATAAAATCCCTATTTTTATGAATCACCAATGGGTAGCTCCTGTTGCTAGCGAGGGCAAGTCACTTGCTAACAAGCTAATGACCAATATCAAAAATGGCACTGTATAGCCAGGCCTAGTTTTTAACGAAATGGTAAAGGATTTTGAAACCTATGAAGAACGGCGTTTTTTATAATCAAACAGCATTGAAGAAAAAAATAAATTATCAGTTTTTTCTCTCAGTAGTCTGATCAATGACTTTTGCTTTACTATAAGACTTGGTAAAAACTTAACTTAAACTTAAAAACTGTGTGAGATTGAATTCCTCCAATGTACTGGCTGAATGGGATACTTTCAAAAACCATATCTAGTGGGCAAAATGCTTGTAGAGTACATTGCTGCATTGAAAGCATTAGCCACCATCTGGCAACACACTGGAAGAACAACTACATGACCAATTCATTAGAAGCATAGACTTGCACAGCAAACCTTTAAATACAGCCTGTGAGAGAATTTCAAGTGCACTATGGTTAGCATGCAGAGGTTCCAGTAACTGTTGCAGCTATGAGCTGACCATGTGGGTCTATGGAGAGCAACACATCGAGGACCCCCAATGACTGCGATCTCAATGCAACGCCACAAAAGCTCCCAAAGCCACTTTGACATTGTACAGTTTTAAGACTAATTGGATTCTGCTGACCCAGCAAGGCTCTGCGCATTTAGATTGGACTCATCCATCTAAAAAAAACTAATTTTAAGCCAAAAAAGGCACTCTGCATTTCCTGTGGATTTATAGTTAAAACATTGTATATTTGAGAATGCAGAAAGGTGATGCCAGATGTGAGGTTTTAGACATAATTTGGCATCTCTTTTTTACTGGTGCTGCAGTCAATGATAAGTCGAATGGTTGAGGATTTGGAAACTGTACACTGAATTTGTGATTCTGCATATTTGTTCATCTTAAATGTACTTCTTTAGCTGTACAAATAGCAAATGTGTCTGTTGGGAAATTCTGACATGCCCAGGAAGAATTATTCTAATAAGTATGTATAATGGAATGGAATGTAAAGAGGACAAGATAACTGAACAGCAGTTGTTGGCAGGGCCGGCCCGACCTAATAAACAAAGTAAACATTTGTTTAGGGTCCCGCAATTGGTTCAGGGCCCCCTCCCTCCAAGATATATGTAAATATACAGTATATTTTTAATAAATAATTGTGTTCCCTAAAACAATGGTTTTTTTATTAATCTAAATATATTTCTATTGGTGCCAAATCTTGCTGGCTTGGGCTTGGGGGGTGGTTTTCGACCGAAACAGACGGCCCCATATAGACTTTTTGTTTAGGGCCCCCAAAAACCTTGGGCCGGCCCTGGCTGTTGGTTCAATTTTTGAGAGTTTGTAAAAGCTCTATATAAGCTTTACTACCAGTGATGCAATCCAGCTTATTTTGTGCTTAGTTTAATGCACAGGATTCAGTCATCAGTTGGAAGTTGAATGTAATGCTGAATGTGATGTTCTAAACTGAACTGGGGGTATTGAGTCAAATAGTAAAACTTATTATACTTTCTCAGAAATTGGTACATTCATAATTTAATGCAACACTCAAACTGATTGCTAACACATAAGGTGAAAGGACACTGCTGTGTCAAAATGAGTCTTTTTTTTTTAGAAGAAAGACTGGTTAAACATCATTTTAGAAATGTCTGAAATGCAAATGCTATATATGGACTAATCACAGAGGGAGTGGAATTACATACTGTGAGTCTGAATTACATTCACATTCTGAGAAAAAAAATGAATGCAGAAGCAATTTCCTTGGTCAACACACTGATAAAGTGATAAAGAGAACAAAATGATGGAACATTATCTTAGTTAAGAAACATTATACATTTATGTCTCCTGTTCGACATTCAGTGAGGAACAGTGAGGAATGAATATTACACTAATGACCTATTATCCAACAATGTATGCAAATATAATGCATTAAAATTTAACAACCACAGTATATGTAGTCTTGCCCTGTAGACAGTATACTTGTTAAGTGTCACACAATGATAATCAAAGATTACATTACATTACAGGCATTTAGCAGACGCTCTTATCCAGAGCAACTTACACAACTTTTTTTTTTTTTTTTTGTATCCATTTATACACCTGGATATATACTGAAGCAATGCACGTTAAGGACCTTGCTCAAGGCTACAATGGCAGTGTCCTATCTGGGAATCGAAATTATGATCTTTATGTTATAAGACCAGCCAGTTGTAACCTCCACTTTCTGTCAAAATGTTTTCCATATAACAAAACCAAACCGTACCACATTGGTTTCCGCTTGAAACTGGAATTGGTTCTAAAAATGGAGATTTCAACTATCTGGCATCACACCCTTATATATATATATATATATATATATATATATATATATATATATTGTGAAGGAGTGGCCCTTCACTAGTTTGTTAATTGTTTAATTGATTCAATTTAATTTTAATGGATTTTGTATTCATTGTTTAATTGATTATTGAATTGTTTAATTTAATTTGTGATTGTAACCAGGTGCAACTGATTGGCTCAACTATTTAAGAGTGTCAGTAGGGACGGGGGAAGGACGGTGAGCCATTAACATTTGTACTGTTGGTGTTTTTAAAATAAATTATTAGTCCTTTTTACAAGTCTTGTTTTACTCAGTTGTTTTTAAGCCTTTTTTACAATATATATATATATATATATATATATATATATACACATTAAGATGCATATGTTGAACTCAGCAGGACAAAAGGAATCCAGAGAAACAATGTCATGACTCTAGGCCAAACGGTTAAAAAGTTACAGACAAAAGTTTAAGTCAAAATTAGGCCTGTTGGTGGCACTAGAGTGGCTAATGTAATGACCACAAATTATTATGTTGTGGTAATACCTTGGACTGTCCTTTAGCAGTGTGCCAAATTTCACAAAAATCCACCTAGTGGTTTTAGGGGCTGTCATAGAGTCCAAATGCATCTCTAGATGTTTTTGTACAAATATTATTTATGGCCTTGCCAATGGGCATCCAGAAATGGACTGATAATGAGAAAGACAGGAGACAGCTCTGAGAGACAGCAACTGGGTCAGTAAGGGGTAGCAGCCTAACCTGCAACTTTCTAGAGGAAGATATTTAAATAAGCTACAGATTATCGTAGAGAGATATATCCCCAGAAAAACCCAAAACAGGATGAGAATCAACACCTCAGTCAGACAGACTAAATGTTGATGGCTGTACCAAACAAATTACGAGTATTAGTTGTGTTTGTGGCAAGGTCTGCAAGAACTTCAGAACATTCAGATCCACCAGGGCAGAATTAAATTCTTGGAGCTGGAGAGAACAATGTAGAACACAGGAACTATACCTGGTTATATGGAGGAGGAACCTGGCTCTGAGTTACCCGACAGTGCCCAGAGCCTCCAAGCACTAGAAGCTTCAGCTTCTATCAGAGTAATAGAACATAGATGGATCGGTCAAGTGGCCACCAGCTGAACGAACAAACGCGAACAAACGGATTGGCTCCAGTTTGAGGGGGATGTGTTCAGGATCCTCGACATAACTGATAGCTATAGACAACATCAGCAATCATTGTCAGCTTTGCTGCCAAGAGGTTTACCACAGTCAAAATAAGAGTGTGCAAGACACCATATACTCTGAACCACCAAGATACAGTATATCTGAGACAAAGGATGAGAATCCTGAGGTTGCAGTTCAAATAAACAGCAATGAAGAAAGACCACTGTTAGCTCAGCTTCAAAGAAAATCCTCAAGAATAAACATTTGTCACAGCAAAAATCAGAATGGCACAGGCAACAGGGGAGGGAGAGAGCCAATTAGTGAGCTGCCTTCAAAGCTACCCCTTGAGTTTAATAAAAAAGCTGTTTGATCAGAAGTGTAGTGGAAATCTTTTCTGTTCGAAAGAGGCTACCTCCACAAGACCTGTATTGATGCAGCAAGGGAACAAGTACTGGGAGTGTACGAGGCTTTGGTGAATCTGTCAGATGCCTCAGTGGCAATTTATGTGAGGGAGCCAGGTGGTGTGAGGTCCAGGAGGTTGTGAAGGGTGCCTAAGCTAGCTCAGCTAAATGGAGTCTCTTATAAGGTATACAAACACTGCCCAGAACTCCTCCATCATTTCTGAAAGATCTTGAAGGTGATCTGGCAAAGGGGTAAGGTTGCATTTCAGTAGAGGGCTGCACAGGGGGTCTGGATTTCCAAAGAGGAAAAACACTGTGCCGATCAGCACCATTTCACTGCTCTTAGATGATGGAAAGATATCCTTCAGTATCTTAGCCCAATGACTGACCATTTCTCCACAAGAACTAACCTCATTGCAGAAAGCTGAAATCGCCAGGGTACTTGGAGCACACAGGAGAGTGGTCACACAGCTGGTCAGAGAAGCACACGGGGGCACATCTGGTTGTGTTATGCATTGCTAATTAATATGGACTGATACCACACCAGCTTGTGAAGACTGTATTCGACCTCATGTCCCAGAGAAGATCAAGGATCTCATCCTGGACTATTACAGCAATTTCATTTTTAGAGCCACATCTGGGACAACAGAACGTGATTGGTTTCATTTGGAGAAAAGGAATTATCACTGCTATTACAATCTCAGTGATCCTCTTCACACTTGCCATGCACATGTCAGCCGAGTCGTCTGAAACAGAGTGCAGAGACCCTCTGGGCAAGACTTGCAAAGGACAACCTTCAAGGGCCTTCGTGGATGACCTCACAGTGACGACAACATCAGTGTCAACATCATGAGTTTATTTCCCCCTTTATAATTAGATGCTGTGGATACTGAAGATATAATTGCTTAACAACCACACACTGCTTTTCAAAATTGTTCTATACAGTAGGTAGAATAAAAAACGAAAACTTCATGACCAGTGTCTGAACCAATTCAGAATTTGGTTCTTGTTTTGTGTTTCTATTTGTTGTTCATCATCTGGATTTACTTTATGTCTTTTTGCCTTTGTGGTTTCTTTACATATAATAAGAAAAGATGAAAAATATTAGAGAATGTCAAAACAATGAATATCAGTATTCTACTGCATGGAAACCTTGTTTTATTTCATTTTTTCACAGATAAACATGATTTATTTGGCCGCAGTGTAGTATAATGGGTAATTTAAATGTCAGAGGTTCTATTCTCAGGTAGGACACCGTAGGTAGCTGTTGTACCCTTGAGCAAGGTACTTAACCTCCATTGCTTCAGTATATATCTAGTTGTATAAATGGATGCAATGTTTAAAAATATTTTTGTAAATTGCTGTGGATTAGACCATCCACTAAATGCCTGTAATCCGTGCACCCATGGCTTAATTATAGTGGATTTAAAAATATATAATTCACATTTATCACAAACGAATGACACTTTCATTGTTGAATGTTGAGTTATTCTTGCAGAGGTAAATGGCAGAGAAGTAACAAAGGTCTGCACACCATTCTTTCTTCTTTGATTCATTACTTTTCTGGCATTTATGCACCCAGTTTAAGTCTGAGCACAGCCATTTTTTATATTTTTTTGCAGAGGTAAATGGCAGCCATTAACCTGAAATGAGGGCATATGTGAAAAAAGTACTGTAATTTCTATATGATGAAACCAAAATTTATAGAATTAAAAGAATACCCTTAAATAAAAGCTGAACATCTGCACTTTAACCACGTGGATTGTTAGATTACAAATCCGAAATTGGGTATACAGCCAATTAAAAAAGAAAATATGTCCCAATCATTATGGAGTTCACTGTATATAGTTTATATTGTTTAGAATTGAGAAAAAGATATGTGGTATATATTCAGTATTTTTGCAAAAAGGATAACAGTTTACCCCAGGCTAACAGTTGCATATGTGCTAATCAGTAAGCAGAACACGGGTTAAATAAAATGAAATCCAAAATAAGATGTGTGTATAGTTTACATTTACATACAAACCCATCTACCACAGTTTTGGACATGCTGGCTGATTGTACAGTTCATTTGTTGCAATTACATGACTGTATCAGTTTGTTTCTCCAAAATAACAGAACTCAAGGGATTCTGTATGATTTGACATACAGTATGTACTGTTTTCATTTAATTACTGTTGCAAGACTCCTTCACGACATTATTCAACTTCCCTGGTTTGAGAAATTAATCTCCAGAGCTGGTTGCGTGTGGAGCTGCCCAGGGCTTTTCCATTACCTGTGCTGATTCTATGCCACACTCAATGCATTTTCCTGTAAATTGTCCCTGGAAATGAGGTCACACTTGATGAAATTACACAAAATTCATTTATCCACAATAATAACTTATGATGTGTTTCTCATAAAACCTATTACCTATTTTGACCTCATAATAAAGTGTTGTATTTCCTTCGTGAATGAGCACATCTCCAGATCTTGACTAATGTTTTTACTTTGAAACTGGGAGCTTTTTTCGCTGCTCTGCAATTAGTCCATCAGTAATCCACACTCATGCATGAAAGAGGCCAGAGGACTTCTATAAATTCAGCAAGGTCAGGTTTAATGGACACTGCTGTTGTGCACAGCCAGATCTTGGCTTTGGGAAGCCATTTGAATAACTGTCACACATGGGCATTAATTTCACAGGTAGAGGGGCACGGCACAGCGTTTGGATTATGCATGCCAAAAGGCCACCAGCGTCTCCCCCTGAGCAACTTCTATTTAGAACCTAAAGTCAGATTGGAGTGTGAAAAGCAGCCTCCCTCCCACTGCAACTGACAGTTCTCCCACAATATGCAAATTAGGTTAAAAAGTGGTCGCTGTTGGGTATGTTGGCAATGCACATTCAAATGTATCCAAATTTCAAGATTCTATGATAAGAAACATGGTTGCCATGAAGCAATGAAATTTGTCTATTTTATGAATATTACCGAAATGACATCAACATGCTCTTGCTCATTTCAAAAATGACTATTTAATCGCATAATCATGAAATATGTGTCTGGGTGGAGAGATAGTGATGATATGATAGAGAACCACATTTACCTGCAACTATTTAATAAGCTGCTTGTGTTTTCACAGTTGGCTGTGTAATTGCACTTTACTGTTTATGTTATGAACATCAAAAAACTTTTACTCAATGTGGGATTAACCTACTCTTTTCAGTAATGAGTTTTACCAATGATTACCTTAGCTGATAGTGTTCATATTTGAATATTATTAATTACCATTAATCTTTACAATGATTAATGTACCATTTTATATTATCTAATGTGTTGTTCAATGATCTGTATGTCCTTGATTTGTTAAATATAGCTTCTTTTGTTTTACATGCCCAAAATGTGAATTAAAATGTGGAACTTAAATTGCAGAAAGCTGATTGTCTCACTGGGCCCATATTTTCAATGTTTAAAACTGCTGGAAGAGCTTTTAGCTTCAGGGCTTGCGAACTTCGAAATTAACTTAGACAGATCATACATATTTAAATACAGACTAAATTTTCTTTTTATAATCAATATGTGTACCATAAGTACTAGAGTTGGATTGCTTGCATTGTTTCCAGTTACTGCCTGAAAACTACTATAATCACTAAGCCAACTGAAACTTTGTCACTTGATTTTAAAAGCCATTATACAATAGCAAGGATTAATTTATTGGTTGAGTTTGCTGATTTATTTTAACTCAGCAGAATTTTGTGACAAAGCATAATAAAATTCAAAATTAAATTAAAAGTCAAAAGACTAAGCATATTACTAAATCAGAAAGGTATGTCAAATTTTGTGCTGTTTCTACTGTCTGTCTTCACCAGTCCGATACTGAATTTTGGGATAAAATGCAGTCTGAGTGGGAGGAGCTTGCAAAAAGAAACTGGCTTGAAGACATGGAGGCGGAAGGCCAGAATCTACCCAACATCTCGCCACATGAGAAGGTATCAGACCACTGTTTTGCATGTGTGAAATGTGCTGTGGAGTACTGTGCTTGTACATGGTCATAGCATGAAGTAACTACAAGACCAGGGTGAAAACATGATATTTGTTCACAAATTTGGACCAATAGTGCTTCAAAATTTGTGCTTTATAGACATCTTTTAAGTTTGTTATTTTTTATCATTGTTTCATAGTAAGGGAAATCTGATTTAGTCATACTGTGCATTGTAGAAGGCACTATCTCTCCCCTTCCATTTTCTTTAGGGTTACTACTTTCACACGGAAAATCCATATAAAGACTGGCCCAATGCCTTTGAAGAGGGCCAACAGAAATCCCGAGAGGGGGATCTACTAAATGCTGTCCTGCTGCTGGAGGCGGCTGTCCTGCAGGACCCACAAGATTCTGAGGTGAGAGGCTCTCCCGTAGATGTAATCAGCTGTGGTTAGTCAAATGCAATTCCTTCAACCAAGATCAGAGTTTTCACATTCAATCAAGCCATCCTCATATTCCTAAAGATCTGCATCATGCTCATGAAGATAAACTCATAAAACCTGAAAATCCAAGAAGCAGGAAGAGGTGTGAAAATTGGGGGCTGTTTTTTTTTTTTTTTTTTTTGCCGAACCATACTTCATCTTACATGTAACACAACAATTCTTAGCCTACACTATCTTACTGCGGACAAAAATCTTTCCACATTATTACACATGTAAATGCAAATACCATTCCCATCTACATGGACAGATCAATCAAGTAAGACTGAATGACAAACGAACATATCCCTGAACTGTATACTGTCAACATGGTAGCAAGTTATTATGAAATTATAATTTATTATTATGTCTGCATCTCTTGTGAAGTTCAGTAGTGCCAAACAAATAATGTATGTCTCCTGAATGAGCTAGTGACAAAATTCAAATACATCAATATCCATCACAAATGACAGATTTATGCTCACTTTTAATTAAGACAGACAAGTTTGCCTTCGGAATGAATTTGGGACTCTGCCAGAATCTTCAAAAGACATCCGATTTACAACATGACAATATTTTCAAATAGCCATACACTTTATTAACATAGCACTTCTCATCATATGGCGATGTCAAGGTGCTTCACAATGAGTAGAATACTGAGGACAGTCGCGGGCAGCGACAGTAAAGGCAGGTGTAAATTATTTAAAAACTTTAATTAAAGTTTTTCCCATAGGTCATGACGTTGGGAGTATGGATGCCCTCTCACGCTGAGCAAAGTCAGACTGTAACAATGCGATTAGTTTATGGGCTCCCAATTGATGATGGCATAGATTATACGGGCCCCAGTCCAGATCAGTCCTTCCAACTAGCTGGGGGATATTCACCATCAATTGTAACATTGTGTTACATTACATTACATTACATTACATTACAGGCATTTAGCAGACGCTCTTATCCAGAGCGACGTACAACAAGTGCATCAGTTCAAAGTGCAGAGGTGCAGAAAAACACACTAGAGTGAAGTAAAGATCATAGTGCCAGACATTTCATAACTGCACCATGCTGTGAGGGTAAATTGAATTAAAAATGGACAGTTAAAAGGGATGAATGGTAATTTCACTGTGCTTTACTGAAGTCAAAGGTTTGGTCACCACACAGATTAAGAACAGCAAAAGAAATGTATTTCTAATTCTTTGCCACAACTCAACAAGTTTGTCTTGTTTCTCTTTTTTACATAAATGTTTTGAAGCCATATTTGTACAGTAATATTACAGGTCAAATACAATTGGCAAAGCACCACGAGCGAAATGGCATACTTGTAGCCTCCTCTTGATTGGTGAATGGGAAGTAACACAGACTCCCCATGCATGACCTCTCGCACCTGACAAGTTCAAGTCGACAGTGCCCAAATTGTTTTGCCTTGCAAAAAAAAATTGGGAACCCACAGACCAGTCGGATTGGTTCAGAAGGATATCTCATACCTTGTCAGTTGCAACATTAAGACCGAATATATTTTCAACAATTTGGTCCCGATCTGGAAAAAAACAAAAAACAAAAACAATTGGGAGCCTATTACTTGTATAATTTACACCTACCTACCCTAAGGGGGGGGGGGGTCTTGGCTTTCTTTTAGAGCAGGTCACACAGTCTCAGAGCCAAGAGCCTTTGTACAGTGCAGCGTTTCTGTGAACCATCAATTAATTTCTGGAAGATCACATGACATGGTTTTCAGGGGCACATATTTTCAGATTAGACCCAAGACTGTCATTTTAGAGATCAACCAATTCATAGAAGCTTAAGCCACTGTAAATGGGAGGTAATGCAAAGAAAAGATTCCTGTTGGTTCCTGCGGTTAGTCACACCGAGATGGCGGACATTAAGATCATTAGCAGGTACATCATTAAATCAACTGTTCTTCCATAGTGGATTCCTCAACATACTGTATGTGTTCAAAAAAATCAAGCAAGTTAAGCAAATGGTGGCATGGTGGTGGGTAGCACTGTTGCCTCACAGCAAGAATGTCCAAGGTTTGAATCCTGGCCAGGGGCTTTCTGTGTGGAGTTTGCATGTTGTTCCCACGTCCACTTGGGTTTCCTCCAGGTACTACTGTTTTCTCCCACAGTCCAAGGACGTCACAAACATAAAACAAGGTCTGAGAGATTCAAAATTGCTAGCTCTTGTGACTCTTGAGTGGCACCCAGATATAGAAGGTCACATAGGTACGGAAGGTCATAAAAAACATAAAAGTAAGAGCATTCATACTGTCTTCTATATTCATATCCTTTAAAGAACCCAAGACTTGTAATTATCTCCGCTCATCATCCCATCATGCTATACTGTGCAGTGCCCTATGTCAGTGTGTGAAAATCATCATCAATTTGTACTCTTTTTCAGTCTGGAGAATGTACCTTTTGTTATGTCTTACATGTCCCTGTCTCCCCAGGCCTGGTTAGTGCTGGGGACCACACAAGCGGAGAATGAGAATGAACAAGCAGCCATTGTGTCTCTCCAGCGGTAAGGAATGGGAACACAGGGGATTCTATGATGGGAATTTTTTCATGTCAGTATAGCTGTGGTTTTTTGAACAGCTGTCTGAATTCTGGTTTTATCATCGTAATAAGATCAGGGATAGAAAGACAAGTCAACTTTATTGCCACTTGTATGGCTGTAATGTTTGCCTCTGACAAGCTTTTTTTAATGTGATGTTGGAATTCTGGGATTTTAGCTAGATGCTGTGAAAATATCTTATTGAAAATGCCTTTGATCAGCATTTATGGGTGGTAAAATTAACCCAAAACCACCTTCGCATGCAATAAATCATCTGTCTATATTTACCAAGCAGGGCACAACCTGAATTTAGTCAAAATAAAATTCAGTTTTATTTAGTTCTGTTTTATTTACTTTACTGTAAATAAATTTAGCTTAATATGAGCATTTGGATGATCTTCTGTGCTCGAGTATCCAGGGGAATTTCAAATAGATCACTCAAGCACTGGATTGCTTGAGGGGCAGGGGGGTTAAAATGCTTGGCTACCCAAACTGAATCTCAATGGATTTCTAGTAGGTTACTGTCCTGCAAGGATCCTTATTTTATTCTGTGGCGCTTGCTGTCTTGCAAGCATCTAAAGTAGGCTTTTGCCACTGAAACAGTGTTTGAGTGATTTTCATGAAGATTGATGCGCTGTAACGGCTTTCCCCTCATAGTTTTACCAATGCTGGGAATCAGTCCCATGTCTCATGGTGTATTGTTGCCACAAGCAGCAAAGCTGCTGTCCCACTTGCAGCACAGGTTTGTTGTCGCTAACACATTTGAACGAAATGAAAAGCACTTAAACCTCCCTGAAAATAGCGCTTCCGATTGGCCACTGCCACATGCTGGAATTCCCAAAGGAAACAAGTGAATGAATTATTACATGAATAGAGATGGGATGATGTCATGCATGATCGACATTTGCAATTAAAGGGTGTTTGAGAAATTTACACGAGGATGTACTGTGGCATTTGTCTCTCGTGTAAAAATTTTAGTTTACTAACATAATTTCTTCACATTTATGACTGAAAAATTGTGATTGTTGTGATCTCCCACACATCTCCATCTCCCCCTCCATTATCAACTTTTACCAAATACATGCAATGTTGGTCATTTGTGAAAATATTTGCCCAGCTCTATTTTAAAACAGGCTACGCAGATATGTCTGTTTAGCACCATGGTGACCCACCATTGGCATTTGCTGGCCCAGCAGAGCATGTGCTATTCATGTACAGCTGAAGTTCTGGAGTGGAATACAGCAAGAGAGAAGACCAACACTCCAACATTATTAACTCTGAAAATGCGTCTACTCCTCTCCAGAGAATTGGCTTAGCTATTGTAATTGTGAATGGAAGGAAACAGTTGACATCAGGAAATACTAATTTAAATAGAGACTGTATTATAATTTAGAAGTGGCTGGGGGAAAAACCCATCAAAACTGTGAATAAAAGTAATATTGAAATAGTAATCTAATTGAATAAAAATATTGAATTAGATAGAAGATTACCTGGAACAGCAGTTCATAGGTCCTACAGAACAGACATGTCTCCCCATTTGTCTCGCATTCTGTTCTCCCCTGTCCTTCCTCACTCTTTTCCCTTCTCTCTCTTTCTCCCCTTCCCTTGCCTCCCTCCCCTCCCCCACTCTATTTCTCTCCTTCACTCTTGCTGTCTCTAATTTTGGTTCTTGTTTGGCATATTTAACTTGAATTCATGCTTTAGTGATGATGCATTTTCACTCACTGGTCTGGGAATATTGATAGCTCACAATGTGTGTATTTATGTTTTTGTCCAATCTAAGTCACTCTGGATATGATCTTCACTTTAAACAATGTACACAGTTTTGTATGTATTTGATTGTATTGGTTTGCCATTCCCATGGAAACCAATACAATACGAGTAATGCTAGGTAATATTTTTGAAGTAAAACGATGCACACTCATGTACTCGGCAGCAGGTAACTACAGTAGTTGCTTGTGATGCTTTGTCTAATGACAGGATAGCGATATTTCTCACTGTCCTCCCTCCCTCTCTCCCTCCTTCTCCGTTTTTTCCGCATGCAGGTGTCTGGAGCTCAATCCAAATAACCTGCAGGCTCTAATGGCTCTGGCCGTGAGCCTGACCAATATAGGCATGCAGCAGACCGCTTGTGAAGCCCTGCATTCCTGGATCCAACATAACCCCTGTTACAAGCACCTGCTCAAGACCAACAACCAACTAAGCAGCTCACCCACAAACCAACAAAGGATGCCCCATACCTCTGCCCAGGGAAGGTATGCCCCTCCCTTCCTTATCTTCTCTTATGACCTTTAATGATATTTTATTTAAGATGTGAATTGTGCTGATTCATCTCCTGAGCTCCTGATCATTTAATACAACCAAAATATGAATACTGCAGAGAAGCATTTTGTAATCATTCCTCCAGTTTCATTTGTGTACTGCTGACATGGCATGGTCATCTTATATCTGGTTATTTGAGCACCCTATGTCATTCAATATAGAGGAAATCAGCCTGTGAAACAGAAAAAAAAAATCATATTGTGTATTATTTAAAGGTCCCAAACCACAGATGAAATGTGCTTCATAGAATTAAATAAACTTTTGATTGTAAAAAGACTACTCATTCCAGCTTTTAAAATTCAGGTTCTTACACATCTCCCTGCTGTTCTTAGAAGGTAGGCTTTACCCCAAAGAAAATTATAAACTTACATGTTAAATTGCATTATATTATTTTGGCAAAAAACAGAATGTGGGAGAACTAAGCTCAATTACTCACATGCCACATGATTCCTGATTAGGCATTCATCTCACCACAATCACCTGTGGGGAACTGATGGTCAAGAGGTACTGCACCTGAGCTGGACTGTTAATTGATCTACAGTAGCCCCTTGCCACATGACTGGTGTGGACCTCTTAAATATGGACCCCCTGATGGCCTCCCAAGTACCACTCACCATAAGGAATTATAAGGAGTTAGATGGTTGAGATGGTCATCATATGTGGAGTAAGATGACTGAGAGTCATAATGTAGAGTAATATGGTTCTGAGTCCTGTTTCTGCCTCTGTTGTGACTCAGCTCCCTTTTGGTGGAGGTGAAAGAAGTATTCCTAGAGGCTGCTCAGCTGAACCCAGATGTAATCGATCCTGACCTGCAGACAGGCCTTGGTGTGCTCTTCAACCTCAGCTCTGAGTTCAACAAAGCTGTGGAAGCCTTTAATGCAGCCCTTTCCGTGCGACCAGAGGTAATACACTCAGGCCTATGGACACACACATCACCCAGCAAATCCATTTTAAATGTACTACTGAGTGCACAAAATGAACATTGTTAATTTTATTCATCATGACAATTAAAAACTTTTGGAAAAGTGGATGTTAGTGTGAAGTCTATGCTGTAGTGTCTACAAACCTGTACAACATAGCCACACCCTGAGTTTTATTAGAAGAAACCAGTAATTTGACAAAAAACAGTTTTATAGAAAAGTGACTGTTGTATTTTTAGACATAGACTTATAGATTACATAATATCTATAAATTATTGATATAATTTTACTGGACCGTGATTTGGTCACTCTGTAATTAGTGAAGCTTAGTGCCTTTTCCTTCAGTGCAGATAGTGCACAAATAAACTGACAAGATTAACTAAAATCAACAAAATTTCATCTGTTGGTATCAATTCATCGCACAAAACTGAGTGGGCTGTCACACCCTTCAACTTGCTGCACATTCAACCATCTAGAATCCCTACTATGCGTATAAACATGTTGCTAAAAAGTATTTACCAATCACTGCCCACACTCTTCTTTGTAGTGTTACCAACATGATATGTGATTGGTGGAGCTCCTGTGTTTTTAACCACTACAGTAGCATGATGGCTGCCTTATCCATATTTAATCATCATGGTAACACTTCAGCAATATGTATTGTTGTCATGTCTTTTTTTCCCATTTGGTGAATAGAGTATTTAAATTTTAAAACCTAAAAAGGTTGTTTAGAAGCAGTAGATGCAACCTAATTACAAATGATGAATTATTACCTGTAGTCATCAAAAGGTCAAAAAGTACTGTGAGTACTGTGTGTTCCACTCCCCAGCAGGTGGAATAATTACCAAGTCAAATCCAGAAGAGACTTTGCAATATGGGTGAGGATAGCTTATATAATGGGACAGCACTGAATTCAATAATATACTTAAGTATAGCCTTGTTCCATTTAAAGCAGCAGTGGTCTTAGATATTCCAGTCTTATTTGGCCTAATGTATAGTATACTGATATAATTAGCTCATTTTGCGAATGGAACAGCCCAATACACACTGTAAAAAAAATATTTTGTATGGAATTCATGTTACATCAATTAAAAATATGCTTCCCACCTTTTAATTTGGAGTTAATTTTCCCTGACAATATAGCATGATGAAAAGTTATTAATTTCACTCAGTGGCTAAATGTGTGGAACTACCCACTGTTGGGTTAAAAACCAAAAACCCAACAGAATTACTCAATACCTTTAACCCAGTCGTTGGGTTACTACATGCTGTATCTCGAGCTGTGATTTTGTCTCTAGGACTACCTGCTGTGGAACCGCCTCGGGGCGACACTGGCGAATGGGGATCGCAGCGAGGAGGCGGTGGAGGCCTACACCAAGGCACTGGAGTTGCAGCCTGGCTTCATCAGGTCCCGCTACAACCTGGGCATCAGCTGCATCAACCTGGGCGCTCACAGGTCAGGGCCAAAGCACTGTGACTCAGCAGGGCCGACACCTGTCATCTGTCTCCCAATGTGACGACACTTTGTGTTAATTCCCACGGTGCTGTTGCTCTGAAGGGTACCCTTTGAGTGCTAACCTACCGTATACAGCACTGGTACATTCACTGATAATAATAATAATAATGACTTGCATTTATACAGTGCTTTTTGTATACTAAAAGTACTCTACAGTGATGAGGGGAGAACTCTCCTCAGCTACCACCAATGCGTGGCCCCCACCTGGGTGATGCATGGCAACCATTTTGTGCTTGAATGCTCACCACACATCAGCTGAGGTGGAGAGGGAGAGAACGATTTTAGCCAATTAAACTGTGGGATGATTAGGTGGCATGCTGAGAGAGCTAGGTTGGGATTTTAGCCAGGACACCGGTGAACCCCTACTCTTTGTGAAAATTGTTCTGGGGTCTTTAGTGATCACAGTGAATCAGGACCTCAGTTTATCATCTCATCTAACAGACGGCATCTCCTACAGCACAGTTTAAGATACAATTTGAGTGTAAGACCATTTTATGAATGAGGCTCCAGATGAGTTGTATTTAAAATGTGATAGAATGTCTTACGGTACAATGTATTACATGATAAAGATATCATGATAAAAATATAATACCCTGTTGGTGCAGTCACATTATTGTTCGAATTGAAGTTCATTTGACATTTATAATCCACAGGTTTAATATGTCACTTTAAACCAGCGTAAGCAACCTTTTTTTTTTTGGTTATTTTTATAAATCAAGCAAAAGCACAATCTCAAGATTGCATTTAAGTTTAAATCCAAGGACAGTTTTATAAATGAGGCCCCAGAAGTTTGCTGTACAATGTGAGTTTTGTGATTATGGGCTGAAGTGTGAATCTATTGAAGAAAGAATTAAGTGTGAATAACTGATAATCTCTTCCAACATGACAGGGAGGCAGTGAGCAACTTCCTGACAGCCCTGAACCAACAGAGAAGGAGCAGGAGTCACCAGGTCATGTCCAGCAACATCTGGGCAGCCCTGAGGATTGCACTCTCCATGATAGACCGACCGGAACTCTTCCAGGCTGCCAACATTGGGGACTTGGACCTACTCATGAAGGCCTTCAATGTGGACATATGACCTTGAGCGCCTGTCACATGTAATAAGCCAAGAATCCAAAGTTGTGTACATATTCAAAGAAATCTAACTGCCTTTTCCCCTTTCCTTTACATGGTACAGAAGTAGCCATTTTGAAAAGCACATTTGCAAGCATAGGTTGAGTGCTTGAAGACACTATTGCGATGTTTTTGCACTGCGATTAGGGACTTCCCTGAAGAGCATAAGGATTTATGAAGATAGTACAAGTATGCCTTACAGCAGTTCCACCTAAATGGTTGTGTACATATTCAGTGGAATGTAGAAAACTGAGGCTAATGCCACTAAGGCCCACATGGGCTTCCCAGGTCATATATTTCATGATGGTCAGAGTGGTCCAGACACTGAATCGATTGAATGCAAAGCTCAGCTTCTGTGCAGCAACAGATTACCTGTTTCAATTCATGGGAATTTTCTTTGGAGATTATTGTATTCATTGACTTTATATTACTGTTTCTCTTCAATAAGTTATGAAGGAAAATAGACTGCATGGAAACTATTTCCAAATGATAATTCAATTAATCATTTCATTCTACCTTCCAGGGATCTACAAGCAGAAAGCCTTACTTAAAATGCATGCCAATCATTCAGATTTTCCTTTTTTACAAGCTACGCTAACCACTGAACATGAGACCCCTCTGGCACATTTAATTTAATACTGAAAGCCATGTCCACCTTTACACGTGACTGCTCCTACGTAAGTCTCTACAAGAGTGTTCTCAATGTTCAATAATGACTCAGGTTTTTTATTTATGAATTTATTTTTTATTTTGGTTGCTCTCCCTCTGTAACCCACTTAAGGCCAGTTTATAGTCTAGCAACAGTGTCGCTCAAATTAATTAGTGGAATATTCATGAATGTTCTATCATCGCCCTACATTGACAGAGGCTGTTGTCGTTGGTAAAAAGTATAAACACACTACAGCAACATTCCAGCAACAGCTGACACTGAGAGGATAATGGAGGAAGAAGCAGCTTTAATACATGTGATTATGTCTGTTGCTCCTCAAAAGGAGAAAGCATACACTGAAGGCATATTTTTGTGATATAGCCTAAGTACAAGGGAGCATTCGGAGGAGTACAATTCTCTAGTTAGAGAATGCTTGAGGTTCAAAGATGTGGATTTCACCAGAATGCCACTGAGCTTATTTGATCAGATTCTGTCACTTGTTGTAACAAATCTGCAACACAGGCTAACTCACAAGCCAATATCGCCCACTGAAAGATTAACCTTAACCCTATACGATAATGTACGTAGGCTACTGTTAATAACATTGGATTTGTTAATAACATAAGTTGCTGTTAAAGCAAATAACTTCAGTACATTCACAGGAGTAGCCTACATAAACGCTTGCTATCTAGATTGCTCACCACAAATGTGTCATTGTAACTAGCCTATTCACAACACCAAATATTAACATTGGTAATTTGTACTGTAACATGGCTGCAGCTGCTTCCTGTGTTGGATTGTAGCCGAGCATCTCATTATCAACAGTCTAGCTAAGCATCAATCATTGAAATTACATTGTTATCAATAATAATTGTAAATTGTGCCAATTTGTAATGCTATTCACATGCTTGCTATGCAGGACAGTTATCTAACCTGATAGTCTGCTAAGGGGCTGCCCTACATTATACAAGTTGCGGGCTCCTGATTTTTCTAATTGGGATTCAACTGGTTTACGGGCCCATTGTTTTTTTAGATGTCAAAAAAATTTGGGGACAGTCGGCTTGAATTCATCAGGTGTGAGTGGTCATGCGAGCCGATTCTGTGTTTCAATTCCTGTTGACCAATCAGGAGGTTGCTCTGTGTATGAGGTTTTGCCCACTCTTAGACATTTTTTTCACAATAGTCTGTCAGCATCCAGTGTATTAGTTAGCTAATGTGCTAGCTAGCCCCAGAGGCAACAAAGGGGTCAGAGTTCAATGTGTTTTCTGTCTGGGCAACATTCTCAGTGACCTTCGCAGCAACCAAAGGGCCACAGTCGCCCAAAGTATAAACCAAATGTCGCTAAAACCAGTGAAATCCACCATATGTCGTCGGTCGCAGCAACACTGTCGCTGGACTACAAACTGGCCTTTAATATATGCAGTATTGCACTTAAAAACTTCCGTAAAGGGAACCTCCACTGGAGAAAAAAAGCAAGCTTAAAATGCAAGGTAATTAAGAATATCTTTAATTTGGTTTCCAGATCAAACCTAACTTTTTTGATATCTGCATTTTAAAAAGCTGACATCTTTGTTTACAAATACAGTGAATAAATGCCCTTTGGAATAATTAGTCTCACTCTGGGATCTCTCCTTTGGTTCTTTGTATCTAGGGCTGTATTGCTAACAGTCACTGATTTGCATGAGCATATTCATATTTGTATCACATGAAGGGCATATCTAAGTAGTGCCCTGCATCAGTAGTTCTTTCTTTAAAAGAAAGATGAAGCTGGTAGTAAACATTCCATTAGATGTGTTGGCTTATGTAATAATTCTCAGTGAGTTCATAATCCATTGGAGGCTCCCAATAAATACCTAGTCCTCGGTATTTGTTTAAAAAAAGAATAATAATAATTCTGGTTTATTAACCAATAACTGGTTTATTTTTGTTCAGTTAAATACATCTCTTAATTCTGTGTTTTTCAAAGCTCACTTAAAGCACACAATCAATGTGGAATAAATTCCAAGAAAGTTACTCAGAAAGTGGCAGTTTTAAAACATAAAGGTGAAATATATTCTGTGAAAGACCATAGACCGTCTGCAGTCTGTTGAGTGAACAGTGAGCATTTTAAATATTCAACCCTCATGAATGATGTAGAACATACCTCTCTGTATGCTTAAAAACTTAAAGTAATTATTTACAGGAACTAGCACACCTTTAAATTGGCTCAACAGCCCTGAGGATATGGATATAATTAACACGAACTCCCCAGTTCTCAGTGACAGTTCACTGCTGTAAAACAGTGCCACTGGAAGAGCTCTGGCACAAAGTCAGTGTGAAATCACCCTGGGACACCCTACCGTTACAATGAAATGCCCAATGCTCACATTCACATACTTTTCTTGTTTAGCACAGATGATGTTGGCAATTAGTTTATTCTAGTCAAATGTAATAGATGTCTTTTATTTTTTTCCTATTTTAGACAAAAGACCAAAAGCACAGTTTTTATTATTAAGTAATTAATAAATGTATTTATTTATTAATTTATTTATTTATTTATTTATGTAAAAAAAAAAAAAACATTTTCTGCAGCCCTTATACTAGGTTTTAAACACCAGAGAAGTCATGATTCTTTGACTTCAGTGTTTCTTGTACTCTGGGGCCGATTCTGAATACTTAATAATTCATAAGACACTACATTCATGAAGACATGGACCTAAAGGTGTTAGCCGGTAGCAAATATGTGATTATTATTTGTTTTTATTTATTCTAAACAGTATAAATGAAAAAGAAAATTTCCCTTACAAGTTTATCAGCCTATCCATGTATTAACAAAAATAAAGCACACCTAATATTCATTCATATACTGTTTAAAACAGTGTAATAAAGCACATATGTCTGACTGCATTGGTTTGGATATTGGTGGTGCTCGCTGGTCAACAATGTTTGTATACTGGAACCTAAATCATATTCAGCCACTGAGGTCAGAAAGTGTGAATATGGTTTGTGGATTAATTTACAAATCAGTGACTTATATGTATGCATTCCACTTATCTTGTAAGTCAAATGTATGTAAAAAATGATACCAAAAAGGTGATTTTTTTCCTCTTGAATAACAGCCATCTTGAAAAGTTTCCACTTGACTTGAGTTTAGGACACCGCCGAATAGCTGCACGCAGCATGTTTATAAACTGCAGCCTTTCTGTGCAGGTCTATGGGATGTTAGATCGCTATGAACTATGAGTATAGCAACTGGAATGTGACCAGTGGAAGCCGGACTGATGCTCTAGCATTGGCTATCATAAAGCTATTTGTAACAAAACATAATGGATTATAAAAAGTATCTTTATATACCACGTGAAACTGTTAAAAATATAATGAAGTGGATCGTGTTATATAAGATAATTTTATGATAGGTTAAATCAGGTTATACTTTTATGTCATAGCCAAAATAATTTCTTGTGAACAGCAACAAGGTAATGCCATCACAGATGCAGCCAAGTAAAGAGGTTTCTTTCAACACGTATTTAAATGAGTGTTTTTCTATATCTGAAGAAAAAAAAAAATCTAAATCAGGTTCAGAATAAATGTAAAAATCAGTTACCTGCCTATCCTTTGCTCTGATCAGTAGCTGCCATGGCACCAGATACAAGGACAAAAATTCATAATGTGCTACATTGTACTAAGTCCTTCTGTAAATTTGTTGTCAAACCGTGTAGATGTTTACACTGTTGAGATCAGTGCCACATCATGTGTTTCCATTTCCCTGTATCAAGCTGAAACCACAGCTTAGTCAATATCAAAATAGGCAGATAAAACAAGATTATATGTTCAACCAATTGCATATCTATTCTGTTAGAATGTACAGGACATTGTAGAGTAGAATACAAAGCAATGAGTTGATCTGGGATGTCAAATTTTTTTAGGAGAAACTTTTTTACCATCTCAGGTGAATAAGTTTAATGCATGTTTCCTAATGTTTTTAAATAATAACCTGAAAGTGATGCTGCATGCACATTTATTTTTGAAAGTCGATGTAATTTTGTATGCACAAGATTACTAAGCTAACTTTATTTAATTTCTACTTGAATACAAGAAAAATATAATTAAGCAAACATATCTCATAGCACTTTCTGACCTTTATTTACAAATAAAAGTATATTATACTTGAAAACAATTAGAGGATAATAGATTGGTCTTAATATACAGTAGTAACTACGTAACAATATCATACACTTAGACTGTATTAAATGCATACTGTTGACTCACATTTTACATAAACAGGCAGCCCCATACAATGTACACTGTAAATACACTAATTACAGATCCTCATAGCTTTAAAGTACCATATATTCTTGAACTATTAAATAATCATAATTCTATTGGAAAAGCAGGAAATAATGTAACAATTGAGCCCTAGTAGTAATTCTGAAAGCATGTGTATATCTGTGGAATTACACAGTGCCAATGTAAATGCAATGTAATTATACAGTTATGAAGCCATTTGCAAAGTGGAATCAATATATAAAGGTTTCAGGCATCTATGAAAGAATTATTTTAAAATAAAGGTTGTTATACATCCAGACAGTCTCAGTTTGTTTATTCTTGTATCCTGCTTGATCATCCTAGCACTGCAATGAACTTCTGTACTGGCAATTCAATCCATCATTCAGAAAAAGAATTTGCACATGGTAGTGGGTGTGAAGATTAAAACTGGTATAGCTGACATGGTATTTAGGGGAGAGCGGGGCAAAATATAACATGGGGTAAAATGTAACACAAACTTTTTAGGTAGATGCATCAAGTTTGAACAATATATTTCAGGTTAAACACGCATTATCCTTTCTTCATCTCCAATGAACGGTGGGAGAGTTCAATAAATATTTGAAGAGATATTGCCAAAAGTCTGTTTTGGCTATATTCAAGTGAATTGGAAATGTTTTTGTCTACTGTATTGTGTGTGCACGTCAAGGAATCCAAATGTATGTAGTCATAAACAGTCTCTTTAGCGACTTGCACATAGCATGCTAACTTGGTGGGATAGCTAGCCTGGCAAAAGTACAGAAACCCCATCCTGTGGGGTTAAAGCAAACGGGGTTGTTAGCCTGCTGTCAAAAGACTATTTATTAACCAATTGATTGGATTTGTTCAACTCAGACCGGATCTTCATAAATATATTTAACTCAACTTTAACTTTAGGCTACGTGGTGACATGTGACACCAACTGATACAACTGTTTGGATCAAGGAGACATTAGACAGGAAGCGGAGAATAATGTACAGTCTTGTGATATATTTTCACCAATATAGGTAGGCCACGAAAAACATATACATGTAATCAAAAAATAAATGAAAGACTGTATCATATAACATAGAATTGTATTGAATTGCCTAACTTTGTGTCAACTTTTAAAGCTATTAAGACTGTTAGGTGTACACAATATTTTTTACCCCAACCTCAGGGTTACAGGTAACATTTCACCCTCTGTACTTTTGGTCAGATTGCTAGTGAAAGGTGTGTCCCCAAAATTTCACTGTGGTGTGTAATTATAGCCAATGGATATAGGTTGTTTGTATTTAAAATGGTTAATCTATCTCTAGTAATATTTTCAGAATTGAGCCAAATACAAAAATCATTAGATATTTCCCTGCTCTCCCCTACTAAATGTTGCTTTCTCTGCGGTAAACAATACATAAGGTACATGTGGTAATATGCAAAACTACATAATACATGAGGTAAATAATAACACATGTTTAGTTGAAGTAATTTAAGTATTTTCAACTAAATATTTAAGTATTTTAGTTGAAGCCTATCAAATGCTTTCATTATACTTTCAATATATACGTGGACTACAGAAGAACCTGGATACTGAGTTTCAGGAAATTCTGCTTGCTGAAGTGGTATACATAAAACTAGCATATAACAACTTACAGTAAATGTAGTAAGTACTTTAGAAATATTGAAAGTATTATTTGTAGCAGCAGTAAGTACTGTCAAGGAATACAAAATGTTTGTTCAAAGCTATGTGTTAAAAAGTCAACTGGATTATTATATCTGAACACCATATTGTCACATTATTACTACTGTACATAGGCAAAGAAGAACAGTATTCAGGGGGATTGAGAAATTGGTAGTCAGGATGCTGGCACATTGTGTTGTCTGAATAAACACAGAACTGATATTACAAATAATTATTTCATTAAAAATTAATAACACATACTGGGATCTGATTTCCTGAGATTACTAATCATTTTTGGTGGAGTGAACTTCTGTGAAGTTCTCCATTCATTAGATTTGTAGGCATGAGTTCCTAGCTATGAAATCCACTGATCAGAATTCTGACAGGACCGCAGAAATTGAACAATAAAATATCAACAAGGTTTGCTGTTAAACCACCTACATGATAGTTAGCAGTACAAATGGATACAATATGTGTCGTGAATGTTTCAAGGTATTCCCATTTTATTGAACAGAAGCATACAGGAATGGCTGCAGATTACAGCACACTTAGGATATGAAAGGATATGAAAGTACATGCAGTAGTTGCGTTTACCAGGTATATCAGGAGAAAACTTACTAAAAAAGTCAACAGTAAATATTTGCTGAAGAAAAAATAAGGTATGTAAGTAAAAATTTGGGACAAGGACAATGAAAACAGATGAATTTACCCTTCTGAATTCTGTTATAAAAAAAAAATACTGTTTAATCGTACATTCTAAATATTCAAATGTGGACTTTCAGTGCATGTGCAAGCAGTACAAATAAATGGCTAGGCAAACTATTTTACCAAATCCTCATGATTTCAGTGGCAGCCATACATGCCCAAGCCATAACACTACCTCCATCATGTTTCACAGATCAGAGGGGGTGCTTTGGATCATGAGCAGTATCTTTCTTTATCCACACTTTCCTCTTTCCATCATTTTTATTCCAGAACTCCACAGTTTTTTTAATTAACTTTTTTTTTTTTTTAGCAATCTCTGATCTGGCCATTCTAGCCTTTAAGTTAACCATAGTTTGCATCTTGTGGTGAACCCTCTGAGGTTATGCTGGTCTAGCCTTGTCTTTGTGGTGAAGTATAAATCAGGCTTTACTGCTGACTTGGCAACTTAGTTTAATTATTGCTTCATCTAGTCTCTCTCCAGTAGCTCACAAACATTTCCATAATAGCAAAACCTTCCCCAAAGGTTCCCAAAAAGATCTGAAAATCTTAATATTAAATATTAATATCTCATATTAAATGCCATCATAATGGCCACTAGGAGATTCATTTCCCTATAACCTTAAAAATGAGGGCTTTTCTTATAGTTTTTAAGTTTGAAGTTTCCATCTGAATCTTGCATCTCTTGTAGGTCAGGCATACTACTTTTCATCCCTGGTCTTTTCTGAATATTCTGGTCTTTTGGTAATTTAACTTTGATCTTGGCACATTCTTGGGTTTATCTTCGGAGAGACAAGCTGAGTGGTTTTTTAAGTAATTTATTTTTTCTATGTCAGTTACATTCATTGTTTAAGGTAGTTCGACCTTCATCATTAGATTAGACGTTGATTACTGTAATTTAAGAAATCTCCTAATTTTAAACAGGTTGTGAGTTGTACATTTTGAAAAAGGTTGCTCCGCCTATCAATTAATTTTGCAATTGAATTAATAATTAACATCTTTGATAATTTAATTGCAAAATTCATTGATGGGCAGAGCAACCTTTATCAAAATGTTACAAATTAAATCAAATTCGTTTTACGTGTTGGATAAATGAGGGGTTTTAACTGCTGATGAACTTGTGTTCGGTTATCAGATGGCTGAACATTCCCTGGCAGTAGTCCTTGACGCCTCCATTCCTACATCCGGGAGAGTGTTCTTTCTCTGTTCAACAGTTGAAAAGGAGTTTTTCTTCACAATTGAAAGTATTCTTCTGTCATCTACTACAATGGTCTTCTGTGGTCTACTAGGTTGTTTACTACTGGGGAGCTCACCAGTGCATTCTTGCTTCCTAAAAATGAATCAAACAGTTGATTTTCTCACACACACACACACACACACACACACACAGTGTTTCGGGTATGTCTCAGATCTCAGTGGCATTGGCACTTTGGATTGGACATTGGATCCTTATGTTGAGATCCGGCAGCAACAGTCTCCAAATGCAAATGCACACAACCTCAAGACTTCTTGTTAGCTTTCTTGTGCATGAACTAATGAGGTAACAACACACAGTAGGCCAAGATACAGTTGATCAGCCAACTGCTCAATTACTTTGGGTAACTGGGGGGACTCACACACGCACCCACACACACACGCACGCAAGTGTGTGTGCGTATGCAGCTGATGGTTTTTCACCAACACAAAGCCGTGAACACAGAAAAGGCTGTAAGTTTTTTTTTTTAATGTGCTAAATAAATGATATGTTCATGTAAATTTTTCCACTTTGTTTCTGCAAGTATTCAAGTTTTCAGTTTTCTGACATTCCTTGGCTGTCTACCAGAAATGTGGAGAATTGCACATAGTAGCATTGTGCTACCTGCTGACTCTAGGTTACAGAAAGTGAAAGAGATGTACATTATTGCAGTCAACTGTAAAATACTGAAATATGCAGAAATGACTCTGAAATCTCCAATATCACTTTCAGCAAAAGAAAAATAATGAAAATGCCACATTGTAATATGTGAGAATATGTTCTAGAAGTAATTCTACTTCACTTTGTCACTGTAGATGAAGGTTTAGGTAACAAAGGGGCGTAAATAATTGCTTACAAACTGGGAATTAAAAAGATTGCTTAAATAAACGCAATGTAATGCAATGCATATAGAAATTATACAGTTCCATCCAGGCAAATGAAAAAAGCTGTGGCAATAAACTACTAAATATCTTTCAAGAACAAAATACATTGTCAATTTTTATCTCGTACCAAAGATCTTGTTATAAAGTGCTTTTGTCTAAAAATGAAAACACCAGAATCATAGCTTCAAGGAGACATTAATCTCAAAATATTAATCTAACTTTAATCCTCAGTCCTTAAATCAGACTGGTTGATGTCACATATTGCATAACTAACGATTTATAAAGTTTTCCTTCAAAGATCAATGTAATTCATATTTAAATCCAAGCCATTTAAGTGTCCAGAAAATTCCCATCTCTTTGATTCAGTATATCTTTCTTGCGTAATATGGGTTGCTCACCTGGGGCCTCATTTATAAAACGTACTTACGATCAATTTTGATCTTAAGTATGACTTACGCAGAAAACCACGTATAAGTAGTTATTTATAAAACCTTACTTTGAGTTGGAAACGATCTTATCTCTATGCAAAGTCTAGACTTGACGCAAGTGATTTTCCTGCTGGTTATGTAGGGGTATTGCAGTTTGGGACGCATATGCGTCCAAGCCTGTGGTGAACTTTGCATTAGCTTTATGAACAATTTGATAGGAATTATCAATTAAAGGTGTGAGGAATTAATTGCCAGACGCAATGTGTTTTGAATTAAAAACAGGATGCGATGTTCTATATATAATGTGTCAAATTAGAAAAAAGTAACCATGGCTGTTCTTGCGTAATTGGAAGACATTGAAAACCTTGCTTTTAGAAGGGAGAGAGTTTTCAGAGACCGGAATGACTTTTTTGCGCATGATGATCTTCCAAAAAGTTTGCTTTTCTCTTTTGGTCCATGGTTATTCCTGACTAAACCCTCATTTGTGCTAGCATTATATAAGGGGAAATCGCTGATTGTAAGGCAGTTCAGGTGCTGTAAATTTTAAGTTAATTTGAGATTTATAGATCACAGGTGCGTAAGTTACAAATGGGCTTCTTAGAACCTGCGTAAGTAAACTTTTTTTTGCTCAGTATCTTTTATGAATCGAACGTAAGCACACCGTCGGCAATGATCTTAAGAAAAAAAAGTATAAATCTAAGAACATTTTAATAAATGAGGCCCCTGCTTTTGATTGCAATTTCTAAATACGTATTATGGGAGGTGTTTTTGTATTTTGTAAAATGTGGCATGACAGTGTATTCTTGATCATCCCTGATTGCATTTGTGTACGTTTCAACATCACCCTAATATCATATCTCATTCAAAAACAATACTTTGCCCCTGGTGGTATGTCTGAGGAATATATTTCAAACTCAGAGAATAAGTGAAATAATGTGCTGGGTAAGGTTTTACTATTTGGCCTTGTTGGACATTTTCTTCTCTTTCCCATAATAAAACTATCTAATACCAAAGTATGTGATCGAGACTAAACTTGATATGTGATGTTAAGCTACCAGGCTCAGGACCCACCTCCCCTGAGGAAAAAAAAAAACATCAAAATAATTGAACAAAGCAGTGAACAGAAACACTTCTATCTGCTTGGCCACGCCAGTGTTTAAACCGTATTTCAATGCTTATCTTTTGTGTGTGTGTGTGTGGGGGGGGTTGTTTTGTTATTTCCGTGTCTTTCTTGATCCACCACTTCAGGCTCCATTATCATGTCTGGTGTGGGCACTTGTATTAAAACTGACACCTCTGCTTTCTTCGCGTTTCAACTCCTGTGGTATCCCTAGGTCCATATGTGATGGTTCAGCTTAGCTCCCAGAGAGTCGATGGTAAAAGTACAGGTAGCCCCAGTCCTTTGGAGGCTTCTCTGACAGGCAGACTTTGTGGTCATTGTAGATAATCCATCTGGGGGGGGGGGGGGGGGGGAGGGTGGGAAGGCCAGGACATAAAAGACAAAATGGCCATGAAATCCATTGCTCAAAGTTACTTGTCTTAATTAACAATATTAACACTGAAGAATAATTGAGGTTTTATTTTTCAAGCCAAACACTACATAGACCTTTTACCTTTAAATGTGACCACAATTTCTACATTAAGGTTTGACAATAATAATAATATACAGTAAACATATTGTGCCCTAATTTTGTAGTGTGCAAAGAAGCATCTCCTTAGCCTCCGTCTGGTTTGGTAGTTTTGTGGTTTGCAAGGTGACTGCATCAGCATGGGTTGGCTGGTGAAATTGAGAGTATGTGTAAATGAAAAACACTGGAGGTGTGCAAATTCGATGGCAGATAATTAGCATTTTAAACCACCGAGACCACCTTTGAACTCACATGATTTGTGCTACTGTATACTGGTGGCTTACCAATCCAAACATATGAACAGAATATATGGGGTAGACAACCCATCACACAAGACTGTGGGGTGGGTGTTGACAGAGACCATTTCGATACAGGTCGTATTGTGTTTGATGAATATATGTATGCATGTACAGTAGAATCTATAAGCAAAGGGAAAGAATGTTGTTCAGAACTGAAATGTTTCTATGGTAATTTCACATTTTACTGGAATAGTTTCTTAAATTGCTGTGCCTTATTTGTTAAACAAACTATATCTCCCCACTGGTCCATTATGTATGCTAGGATTAACGTGTGAGAAACGGTTGCAACGTAAAACGATGTATGCTGCAGGGTTTTAGCTGGAAAGAAAATGAATAACTGGTGCTGGCGTCAAACCTGGTACGGATTAGTTCGGTTTTGTTTCTCTTTTTTATTTTTATTTTTATAAGACCAAGTCAGTCCCAACATCCAAAAGATCCCGAAAAATCCCACGGATGGCTGCAGGCGTTTCGGCAGGAGGCTATGTGGCGTGGTTACGGGCATGACGATACTGTGACTCAAAAACGGCCGTTTCCCTCTTCAGCCCACGGTGCTCTGCTTGACTCCGGGAATCCTCTAAACGAGGCAAACCCAACAAAACGCCACCGACACTGCATCTTCCTGTCATGGTTTTGGGTGCTTACACCACTTCTTTTCCATCCTCTGTGCGAGGGCTGCTCTCTTAAAGTTCTCACCTTCACCAAACTATGCAGACTTGTTTTGGTTGTCATTTCTCACTACTCCTTAAGCCTTAGTTTCTTCACCCTGTCCCTGTTGGGACAGTCTCCCCTAGGAGTATTGTTTTTTCTTTTCGTTTATTTTTCCCCTATCCGTTTGTCTCTCAAGAGACTTAGTGGTTATTAGAATCTTAAAGAATCCCTGCTCAGTTGCGTTTGGTCTCCGAAATTCCTCACTCACACTTCCAGCAGATCTTGCACAAGTTTTGAGTACCCTTTCGCATTGGCCCACCATTACACCTGTCTTCCACACGTCCATGTGCATTTCCCTGCTCATAAAAAAATCACATGGGCATAGCCCCACCCCCAGGACCACCTGGTTCACATCACTTCACGCCAGCAACCAATCATGAAAGAAATGGAAAGATTATAGGTGTGTGTATGTGTGTGAATGTCTAATGTACTTGTAACACTACTTTCACTTTGTATCCATAAACCTTATCAACCAATTATCAAACATGCAATCACATACAGTAAAACAGAGTTTTGACCATAACTGACCCACCCTCCAGAAAACCTGCAATGGTCAAAACACATTTCCTCTGTTCTATTTTTGTATTCATAAGAATCTGCAGAAATACATGTTTTTTTTCTGTTGCCGGCATTAGGTTGTGTAACCATGTTCACATATTCTTTCTGAGCACATATTTTCTTTCTTTCTGGCTTTTTTGAATGCATCATCCGGTTCATTACAACTCAATAATTGAGATATTCCCAATCAAACACTTCATTGTTCTAAATTGTATTCTTTAGCAATAGTGTTGATACTATGTTTTTTTGTTTTTTTTAATTAAATTTCCATAGTAATTATATTTATTATCAACAGAGAGTGATTTGTTTTAGTTTAATGCTAGGGCTTTTTTGTCAGAGTTTGATACTGCATAACTGCACATGCTATTTCAAGTTTCTTACAGGTTCAGTTGACTGGGATGGACCAGTTTGCTGTCAGGCATGATAAGTGCATTAATGAAACATAATTTAAGTGTATAATATGTATTATGTTGCTGAAATAATCTGTTAAATAAAATAAATAAATAAATAAATAAATAAAAACAATACAGTCTGTAAGTAAGATTTAGTACTACACATTACAATTGTAAAAAATACAAATAATAAAGTTACATTTCATTCTTGTTCTAATTTCACAGGTTCTTGTTTCTATCACTAACCCTGGCTTATTTGGCCAGCTAACTCCATAAACCCACATTGATTCACCTGTAAATTATACTACAGTAAAACAACATATACGGGCACAAAAACAGTAATAAACAGTAATAAAAACAGACATGACCCTCCTTGCCCACTCCTGCAATAAACAGTTTGCCAATGTACATATAAAATATTATAAATATATAATACCCACCTTCCCTCCTTTTTAATGTGACATACGTAGTGGCCGGACTTTACCGATGACCCCATGTGGCTGATAAAGGCAAAGAGCTCGTATCCTGAACAAAGACAAGAACATTTAATGAAAAGATATCTCTTTTAATGATCTCTTTGATTGTAGCAACCGCTTTCTTGACATGCACACGTCTGATTCTTAAAATGTACGACCGGGACACTCACGGCCTGGGCCATCTCTGACCATGGGGCTCAAGCGCTCCTGGTTTGGGGGCGGAGATGCGTCGCCGTGTCCATTGGCGCCGGAGAGGGCGCCCTCGTCAACCTCCTCGTCGGCCGTGTCAGACGCAGCCTCACTCTCTTCCTCGTAGTCTGGGTGGGTAAATATCCAGTCCAGAGCATGCTCAAGATTGTTGTTCTGAAAGACAGTCCAGAATGAACATTGATTTCTTTCAAGTTTCCCTGCTGGGAACCTAGTCATGTTCAAGGGTTCCTTGTCGGGCAAAATGGTTCAATCTGGAAGCTTCCACACTTTCACACCTACCAATCCATACCAGTTAGTTACCATAAAGAACTAAAGAGGGTTTCCTATTGAGACAAGCCAAATAACCTTTTTTTCTGAGAATGCGGTAGAGAAATAATTTAGTTTTCAAATTACTGTAAAGGAACAATTCATGACTGCATTGGACCAACATGTCCTTAAAGATCAATCAAATATAGCTAAATAACCATGATAAAATCAGTAAATCTAATGGAAAATGAGATTTGGTGGAAGACATTCACCACCTAATCTTGTCATGTACAAGATGCAGGCTGTGAGGTTACTGCGCTATTACTCAGTTTCTCTACCAGGACCTGCTCTGTGTGCGTTTTTTTCAAAACATCAGTTCTGTTTCTCATTTGGATGTAGAAGCAATTTGCATCTATTGCCACTGGGGTGAACGCACGTAAGATGCTGAGTAATATCAAATAATGTTCATCTAAGCCAAAAGTAAACAACAGTTTCTAGCCACTGAAATGTATGGAGGGACTATCCACACAGCAGTAAATCAGGCATACCTATAGGTCAACCAAGCTATTTATAGTACAGGTGGGCTGAACACTGAAGCATGACTACAGACAGCCAGCACAGCACGTGAGATTTTATATTACACACACAGTCATTGGTGAGGACTCCGACTTCGCTCACAGACACTATTGTCCAGAGTAAAACAAATGACAGAAAGTCTATGAAAAGAGGATGCAGTAGGTATTACAGTAATTTATAAGATACATGTAAAGAACCCACTCCTATCCCCAAGGTAATCAACAAGGTGCAAGCGGAACCAGGGCTAACCCTTTCTGTTTGCTATGGAGGAAACAAAGGTAAATAACATGTAAATAAAACCTCCATAACCATTCAGCAGGCAGTGGCTGGCTGCTGCCAAGCTCAATCCTTGTGATGTCACCTTTTGCAAGTGCAAGTACATTAACAGAGCAGAAGAACAGTCAAACACAGTAATAGTGTTAAATCAATAATTTTTATCGATAATTTGGTCTACGTGGGACTAAACATGCTGCATTATAGTTTAAAATAGTTGTTGGTTTACATAGCACCCGGACCACCCAGACCCACTACACGGCACTGAGAGTAGGTAGGTAGGGGTCCACAATGTAACATTTTTGCATTTTCATTGCAATGTGAATTCCACAATAAACACATCGCAAAGGGCTGCGATATCAGACATGAATATTTGAGTTATATTATCCGAGTTTATATTTGTGGCACATTGAAATGGTATACTTAAATATGTGTCTCATCGCATTTCATATCATCACTTGTCACACATTTTGCCCATTATGGTGCAGCCCTATGGGATTCTGAAAACTCACTGAGACTTTAAGAGCATGGATGGACTGGTGCCTGGGGAAACCCATCGAGGTGAGGATAGCCACACTCTCCTCCGGTGGCTGGCTGCCCATGAAGGACGACAAGGTTGGAAAGGAAGGACCAGCCTCGGCAAAGGAATGCACAGCCAGGGGCTCCGCAAAGTCTGGGGAAAGAGAGTAAAACTGCACATTAGAAGCACATAGCATAGCATAACTTTTAATGGTATTTCTAAAATTGCTTTTTACTGCAACGGGGCCAATACAGACAGGCAGGGAGGGAAGGATTTTAAGATTGGACAAGAAGACCCTGTCAAACAAATCTTTGTCAATAGGGGGTGCAAGAGATCATGGCATGAAGAAACTTCTAGCTATATCTAGCTATATTTAGGGGGCCTCACATCATAGGTGTTAGAACCCTGTGGTTTTACTTGTATTGATTTTAACCATTCATTTATTGCTCAGTCATCAACAATTTTACCAGTGGTTGTGGGTGAAATGTGAACGACCCAGTAGCATAGGCTAATGGGTTACCAAATTTCTCTGAAGATCACTACCAAAGGTCAGGGGTGATTCTAGCCACAGCCCCATACTTTCTGCTTTTTTTAACTAAAGAATAAAACTATTAAACTCCATTTAGTTACAATTATAAAAACACATCTAAAACATATTTGTAGATGCTCATGTTTAGTGGGGCCCCTTATTTTAGAAAATATATTTTACATGCACAGGGTCATTACAACTTGTGTCCATACCTTTACCATGCTATTACACATTGATCCCATACATTTTCTATTTTTCTAGTTTTATTACAAATATATTTAGATATTTACCTTGATAACAGTTCTTAACATGAATGCAGGACTACCAGTATGGTATTGTCTAAATTGCCAGTGACAATCCTCACTTCAGCCTTAGTCCAGTAGGTGTTAAACTAACACCTTTATTCAGTAAAGGCTGAAACCTTATATTCTCCCATCACGTGGCACCACATTTTTGTTAGAGCAACAAACAAAAAACAATTTCAGGGGTAAATTGTATCTTATATTTCCATGATAAGGTTATATAAGCTCCTCAGCCTGTCATATAAGGAAGCTGGGCTGCCTTTTTTATATGTAGAGCTTAAAATGGCAGTTGTAAGAGAGATATTGATGTGACCACAAACCCAGAGTGGCAGGAGTCTGAAATGAGACTCTTGCCATGCATGAAGAAGGTCGAACAGAGGGATACTACAGCAGTCTATGCACCCGAGAGTGGCTCCTTCCTAATGGGAAAAGCCAGTGTTTGCAAGGCCAATTCCTTGGTTCCTCAAGCCAATGTGACTCCTTATTACACTGTCCAGTTAGGAGCCATGCCAATGTAACTGACTGCAGCGAACAAACAGGCACACAACCATCCTGTTTTTGTTATGGTAGCTGACCACACTGGAGTACAAAAGCGCAACCTGGTCTCATTCCCTTGCATCTCTATGGTCAGACGTCAACCCAAAGACCATGAGGCCAAGATGATGATACAGCTGACATTTAAACTTCAAAAGTGTCAATTTAGGGTCAAAGCTGACCTTTACAGTCCAAATTTCATTACAGTACAGTTATCAACATTTTTAAATTATTTCTTTCTTTGGGGGGGGGGGGGGGGAGTGGGCAATTTGTGAATATTAGCAGTCAGAAAATCTTTCAAACTGGAGAAAGCAACCTTCACATCGATATGTTGATGTGTTAGTGATGTCAGACCCTGCATGAGTGCAGGCTGTCAGCACATTGGGAGGTGCCTTTAGCTTTTCATGTTGTTATTTCCCTCACGCAGGCTTAAATCAGCTGGCTGAACAAATTCTGTACAGACACATGCAGTGCCTGCAAGGCTGTGACCTGTACAAATACCTGCAGAACAAAGGAAAAAGCAATCAAGCGAGCTAACTACCAAGTTTGAATAAAGCTAACAAGCTAAATCACCAAATTGTAAAGAAAATGTTTTTCTCAGTTTCATCATAGAGAAAACTAGGATTCTTTAGATCGTATTTCCCTCAGACGTCGTGTTTTCATTCCTTTCAGATTTGTTAACATTTTCGAGACTTGCGGATCAAAAAAATAGACAGCCTATGGGAGAAATCAATGGCACTTTCCTAATTTCTTCAAAATAATTTATGACATTTGGACCTTGGTTTGTATATGACAAAATAATATTTTTCACCCATATTTATAATTCAATTCACACACACACACACACACACACACACACACACACATACAGTCATCTCAGTCTTTCCTGAAGGAGGGCTGAACTTGCTGTGCTTTGTACAGTCACATAAAGTTGTACTGCCATCTTACCAGGCTCCTCCATGTGGGCTATAATCCAGCTGAAAGCCATCTCTGCCCCCATATTTCCTGTGTAGTATACTGCCTTCCGACAGGCCTCCATGGGGAAGCCCATCTCTGCCAACTGCAGCACTGAGGACTCATCTATATCTGAAGCTGAAAGGTATGGCAAAGCACAAACGGATCACGTGAGGCTCAGGCATGTGACCCAAGAACTACACAAAGACATGATACTACATTCAATTAGTCCACATGTATTGTGCATAATGGAGGTTTTCTCTCTCCTGCTAACTCAATAGAAAGATTTCTCTAAAAGTGACTTGGTGCAGAACTACAAAAGAAAAATAGTTTACTTACAATCCAGAAAGCTATTCAGCGAGTTACCTGTGAACAAAACATACATGGAAAGAGATTAAACCTACACATACTGTAGGGCCTTGATTATTATCTTCAGTAACTGCTTTGAAAAGCATTTCACTCAATGTCCATTTAAATAATACATTTAAACAATTGTTAATGAACACATTCAAATCAAGCATTTCTTTTTAATAGTTACAGAATATCATGATTTTGATAACTGAGAATGTTGTAAAAGTGTACAAAATGCATGTCGTTAAACACATCTGTAGCAAAAGAATAATAACTTACAGCGCAAAAAGCATTTTCATTTATTTGGCAAAGGATTACCACATCTGCAAAGGCTAGCAAAGTATATTTACTGTATGCACCCTCTTTTCTGACAAGACAAAACTAATGATATTAGCACTATATTTTCAGACATCACAAAAAAGAGTACAAAACTTATGCATAAATCATTTGCCATCTGTTTACAGAATTAAACAGTCCTGATTTTAAGTGGCATCTGGCCCCTTGCTTTCTCTGTTTACTTGGTTTCCAGTGCACTGTGTCACTTTGACAGTGATCTCCTCGACAGGGCGATCAATCACCGGTGCACCGCCTTGCACGACACGCGAGGGAAAGGGACGGAAAAACGAGCAAGCGCCCACTTGTTTCGAAAAAAGAATTCATTCTAACAATATATTATTATTATATTCAAGCAGCACTAACAGTGCATGATAATGGGTGAAATTGTGTGTGCTAGCAATGAAATGGGCTAAGGGTCAGTCAGGTACTGTTTCGGTGGTCATGTTACAAAAGAATGCATCTTCCCTGCACACCCTGACCGCAGTGGTCTATAATAGGGACCTGAAAGGGTACACGTCATCAGTTTTAACACAGTGCACCAAACTCTCTGTAAGTTCCAGGAAAAAATATGAGTTAATGGTGCAGAAATGATCGATTGCCTTCACTGCTACATATCGATTATGTTCAGTAAAAGGATAGTTTAACTTGGTTAATAGGAATTTGAATAAGTTAATTATGTTTTTTATTTATGACTATAATCCTAAATAAATATGATGTGGGTAAAATAGAAAGCAGCTTTATAATTAATCAAAAGCAAAACCTGACAGAAAAGACAAGTGAATCTATTGTAGATACTGTAGATTTTTTTAACGGTGTACCTATGAACTAATTCATTAATTTTTTTAAGAGTTCAAGCTTTTTATCACATTTTATTGAGCAATATACTGCCTCAGAAATTAGACTATTCGACCATCACTGCTTATACCATTACTCCTCATAAGGGTAATGGTCTAAGCAGTCTTTGGCAGCCTCTGATAACAAATAACAACAACGCTGAGTCATCGTTATTCCAAACATATGTATTATAACAGCCAAGTCCAGGGTAGACGAGGAATTCTGCATTTTCGTATTCCTCTAATACTTGAATAAGTCCATTATCAGCCTCATTTTCTTCATTGAGGACAGCAGTTTGCCAGAGATAGGCTGAGAAAGAGGCCCCACTCTAGGTCTAGGTCTAGTTAACATAATGCATAATTGAGTGGGACAGGTGTACTGCAGCTGAGACTGCGATGGTGGAGCCAGAACAGAATCGTACCTCTGCTGTTCTCAGGAATGACAATGGGTGGCGTGAGGTCAGGCAGCTCCATCTCTCCCGCCTGTAGCCCTGTGGCTCTCAGCCGAGAAAGATCCAGAAAGTCTGGCATGTCTATGGAGACATCTGCAGATAAAAATAAACAGCCATCAACTGAAAGAAAGGCCTCTGGAAACAGAACCCGATGTCTAAAACAGGGGCACACAAACTTTTTCAGCGATTACCCAAAGATATAAATCCATGCTTTTTGGAACCCTAACTGATTTCATGTTTATTAATAAAAAATATTTGACAATTAATTGTTAAACTGCTGACAGTGGCCACGTTTGTAATACCTAAAAGCTAAATGAAAGGAAAAAATTTCTGCAATTAACAGGCAATTAATCACAGAAAGCATAGTCAAATTAACAGAATTTAAAGCTTTATCAATGAAGCATAGTATGGATAAAGTGCTCAAAGCAGCCAGACAGAAAACTGAAAGATTAAACATTTCTTCTTATTACAGTCATCATCAGTAAGTCTCTTTTTGAAGGGACATATCAGCTACTTATCCATTTACCAAAGGGAAACGTTCTAATGCTAATATTTCTTTATTCTGTTTATATTTTATTACAGCCAACATTTCAATAATGGTACAGATCTTTTGATGAAAAGCACCAAAAGACTAGATTGCGATGATTCGCTAAAGCCGTTAAGCAGGCTTCACGTTATCTTATGTTGTTTGACAAATACACAAATTAATTAGGCAGAATCGGCACCCTCTCATGGAGTGCAGTAGCTATGATGCACCAGTAAACATTAAAGCAGGCATTTACCTGATCATATGAAATACACTGTCAACGTAAGCAAAGAAAATACGTTTTTAACTAGTTTAACTTTTCTAGTGAGCATTTATTTGTACAAAGGCCTGTTCTCCCTAGGCAACACTATAGCAACAAGGGGCAGCTCTGTGCTGCCCAAATGTTGTAGGGTATAACTTTATTTTTTGTTGTTGAAAAAGCTACCCTTTAACTACCCTTTAAGAGATTAAAAGGCAAACCAATCCAAATTTTGAAACTTTTATCACTTTACTCATTCTCAAGAATGAACTTTCCTTATTTTATATCAAGGCACCACTTTGGCATCTGTTCAGTTGAGGCAAATTGCACACATAGTATAAAAATAGTGCTTATCAGAATCTCAGCTGAAGTTTTACCCTGTTAGATAGCCTTTTGCTAGTCAAATTGTGCTGTCTCGATGAAATTTTATATGAATAAATAATAAGTTTGGATTTACCACAATTACTGATTTAAACAGATTAAAGTAATATATGGATTAATAGCACTTACCTAATTTCTTGGGGATCCAATCCATTCCAAAAGTGAATTTCTTAATTTGCACGACCATATACTCAGGGAAAGAAGCAAATCGACACGTCCTGGGAAATAATGATAAATGATGAAATCACTATTCCATTTTTTCCCCCAGTTGGGTTGTACATCACTTGTTCTGAGCAAAAAACTCTTTTACATTCAAGGATGGAGGCATCATTGAAAAATAAACAACCACATTCCATCTGAGAGGCTACTACTCCTGTTATAATTACATGATTCAGCAATCAAGCAATCAATCAGCATTTTAATTGTTTGATATCTGAATGTGAATACTGGGCTTAGTGTGAAAGATGAGATAATCAGAAGAATACAAATGATATCCCCTTCTGAGAGAGGAGAATTTCTGTAACAAAAATGTTGGACAAGGAGTGTACTACACTGAAATTTATATTTACATATACATTTAGCTAGTAGAAAAGCACTCGATGCCACAATACTCCTTCACTAACCCAAGTCCCTTAGCAGACCTCAGACCAGGGTCTTACTTACTTGACTCCGGCTGACTTGGCCTGCAGCTCAGAGCTCCAGAAGTCAGGCACATTATCAGGTTCGGTGAAGGCCTGTAAACAGGCGGTAAAGGGGATTCTTGCCCTCACTGGCACCGGCGGTGGTGTCAAGTTCTCCTCTGCCTCCCTTCTCTGGGTTTCATAGGCTATCAACTCCTCTGCAATCAAAACACAAGACTTCAGCATCCCAGCATTGTGTATTCCTGATCAATAATTTGTGTTCAGTTCATTCCGTTATACTGGGGTGACCATATACTGGATGTCAAAAAAGAGGACAAGTGTAAGTGGGTGTTATGTGTTATAATACTAGGAAATGTGTTTGTTTATAGGCCTATATGGTCTAGGGAACAAGCAAAACCTAACTGGACATTTCCAGGAATTTATAAATCCAGCATCTATGGAAATTTTTGGTTCTATTTGGTTTTATTCTACTTTATACATCTCCTAAAAAATGAAATATTTTCAGTTTTAACAATTTATTTCAGAATTGATCAACAGCACACAAAATGGTTAGCCTATGAATTTTGAAAAAAGACTAAGGTGTTTTGTACATTTTACAAAATTGCATTAACATTGAACTTTTTTAAATGATTTTGAATATTAAGTTGTGGAAAGTATGCATAAGTCAGCTAAAATTGCTGTGTACAATGTTACCTATATAATTTGATGTATCAATGTCACAGAACCTCAGAGTGATCTATAGACAAGTGAACAGAACAGGATATGAAACTCAATAAGGCATACACAATTACTCCTTACAATCACTGAAGGAAAAAAGATGCACATTAAATGAGTCACACTTTATATTGATGGAAAATTGGAAATATTATATTGAAGCATACCTTAGTATTATTGCTAAATAATACAACGTAGAACTGTACTTGACAAAGAAGGGTCAAAAAAATATAAACAATTATGGGTACAAAAGCCACCAGGTCAATGGAAGATACAAAGCAATGCAGAGTGGAAAAGAGGTATGTCATTTGAAGAGTTGATGCGGAAAAAATTATGATCTATTGAGATCCCAATTACCATTGGTTTTATCACTGATTATTAATATAAACTGTTTTAATAGCTGAATATGTGAGTAGCCTATATAAAAAGTCTAATGTAGCAGAATATATGCAAGAACAATTAGAGTATTTTTCAGTTACTTTTTACGTTATGAACATGTCAGAGTACCAGACGACCTCAATTCCCAAAGCACTTTCACCACCTCTAAAATCACATAATTTAGTCATATTTAATAACTGAACTAATAAGGGCCATAATATAATAATGCACATGCCTTTTATACCTGAATACTGGGCAGAAATCAGAGAGTTCACTCTAACTGTCCCCCTAAGCTTCATTCACCTTTGTTTGTGGCAGCCTCTATGGGGGCTGGAAGCCGCATGCAGTAGTCCAATCTCTGACTGTAGCGCACCTTCCGGGACTGGCAACATTGGACCCTCTCCTCCACCAGGAAGCGGAACACGTCGCTAGGATTCTCTGATCCCGGGCTGCTCCTCTGTAGACATACACAAGTCTGTCAGGATGGAATTGGCTGCACACGGTGGTCTGCCATGCATGTGGGTTTTCCCTTCTACAGCTGTGAATTTACAAAGACAGTGCACTCTGGAAAAGCCACTACATTATCTCAAACCAAACAATATCTCAAACTAAAAAAATTCAGAAATGTATCCCATTGATGGATTGTTATGGGTTCAAAAAAGATGCAATTATTTTTGATTAAAATACAATTTGAGAAGCTATAATAGTCAAAGGTGTAAACAGCTATAACTTCCCTCCAACCACTGTTTGCTCTCGATATTCCACTCTGTACCCTGTGCCCACGCCAACCCTACTGCCTCTTGACTTTGCAGCATGAAGTACTGCGTTTCTCTATTTTAGGAATTTAATGAATATTTTAGGATTTAAGGAATATGAAAGATGTACTTCTCTATGTTTATGCAGAATCAAATCTTGCATTTCCAACAATTCACCATCCCTGTGATTTACAAATACATTTGATAATCTTTACTGTTTGTCCCATAACATTTACTATCCCCCTGATGAAAATTGTCACCAGGCAACAATTTTTTAGAGAAAAAATAAATAATCTGGTGTCTAGACATTGTGGGCTGATTGTCAATTGGTGGATCCATCTGGGAAGACTATCAGGACTGGGCAGATTACAATTTGGAAAATATTTACTTTACAGGACAAGGAATTAAAAAAGAAATGAATTGCCTTTGCATACATTTTTCCATGACAGAGAGCTTTCAATAGAAATACTATTGTTCCCTAGTATGAGAGGATGTTTTTACATCAAGTATTGCTGGCAGTAGATGAGGTTGATGGTATAACAGCGCTAGCACACTGTACTTTGAATTTCGTCACAGGTACTGAAGAGCAGCCAAGTCCAAAAGTTATAAACTTTTAGATTCAGACAAGTTGAAAATAATCTGTAGATATAAAAAATGGCGCACAAAATTGTGATGTAAAGTAAACACCAGAATGTTAGCAATGCCAGCTGTCAGGAACACCCATGCAACCTCCTACCCCATCAGATCAGATGACAAGAAGCCAGATTTCAAGAGAGATTTTTTGTTACGTTATTGTCAAACACCGCCTGCGTGTAAGGGTCCCAGATCGCTCGTTTGAAGAATGAGGACCCCGGGTAGATCATAAAAATCTTCTGCGGGATGTGCCTTTAGCCATATTTATCACAGTCTAAAGATCCCCTAAGAGGAGTGAAAAAATTGTGCCGGGAATCTTGCTCCCAGGCACCTATGTTTAATATCTTAAGCTGTTTTACCATTCCTGACCTTTAGAGCAAAAAGATGACATCAGTAACAGAGTAAAATCAACTCAAACTCATGAGCAAGATTCAACAATCAACTGGCAAAGACCAAGGAGGAACCATAGACACACAGACCACCTCTGCCTAGAGCCCACCATACAGACTTCCTGCAGGCAGGCTCTCCGGGACCTCGTCATGTTGGTACGTTTCCACTACAGGAGCATCACACTTCTATGGTACCAAATCGAAATTATTACACCCCTTCCCACACTTCCACCCCTCCCCTTCCCCTCCGACACATAAACTGAAAAGCAGTGAGTGAACTGATAATACCAGTAATAAGAATGTGAGTTACACAAGTAAGTTGAATGAATGCAGATAAGAATATGGCGCTGCCAACTCTGATTAAATTGACGTATTGGACCAGTAAGAAATTAAAAGTATAGGTTTAATCCAGTTAAGCTTTTATTCCTTCAAGGTAACCTCATGCCTTCACCCATCCCAGTTAATTTAGATATTGTTTCTCTGCATTCACAAACTGACCACACAAAATTCGGGAGAACTGTTATGCACTGTCTTGATTCTGATTGTAAAAGCAAGTAATGAGCTGGCCAAAACCAAGGGCACATAGTCTTGAGGGATACATGAGCCTGAAATCAAATATGTTGTTTATAGGATTAAAGCCATCATACAAAAGAAACTAATTTAAACTGCAATTATGCGTATGCAGTGCTAGCTCATTCCAGGGGCAATCAGCAAAGGCAACAGCAGTTTCCAGTCTGGACATGTTTTAGAGGACAGGGTGACGATGAAACATTAAGTGCCATGGGTAACAGATAGGCGGTGCTAAATTTAACCCATGGGGAAAAGCTGCTTCAGAGAACCTGCTTCAGATTCAGACCATGTTCACTTTCGCCTCAGACCACATTCACTTTTAAAACTTTTTTTAAATTCCAGGGGTCATGGTGCACACAATATATTTATAGCTACCTCATGGTGCAGTGTGCAGAAATGTTCCTACAAATTTTCTTCAGGAATCATTAACATAAAGACATCATACAGAGGCCTGTAACAATGAATAAGTCTTTTTTTTTTACATTCTTTGAATTTTTCAAAAACAAATAAAAACTCAGATACTGATTAAACAATGCATTCCTAAATCCAATAAAATTGTTTTCTTTCATAATGGACAGGCAGAACAGACTTTCCATTCACACTTCAAACTCTCCAGCACTTGATGGGACCCAACCAGAGCCATTATTTGTAAGTCAGGTAATGCTGAAGTTAATCCACTATTTTGTGGAGACCTACCCGTGATAAATAAAGTGGTAGGTGCTGTGTGGGTGCACTGGGTACCTGATATAACCTGATATAACCTGATATAACCGCCGGAAAGTAGTTCCGGCAGATATAATTGGCAGAATGCCCTGTTTTAACTGCCGGAAAGTTAATATGCAGACAACAAGCCATCTCCTTAACCCGTTTAAAATTTGCATCTGTCATGGGGTATATGTTATCATTGGTGATTTTTCCCATCCCCCAACTCTCAGTTTGAAATTCTTCCCCTCAGGAGAAGGTCCTATGAACCAAAATGTGTAACTCTCTGTGAAACAGGGTCTGCACCCTGGTTGGACTCATGTGTCAAATGACTGTAATGTGCAGTATAGTACCAATATAGGTGCCAAATCTGTGTCGTATTTTAACCGAGGAAAGAGTCCAGCCATCCAAACAAGCCAAGAAAGTTTGGTAAACAATGGCACAGACCAGTCAAAAGTTATCTAAGGGAAAAGGGGAGAAAAAATATGGCTTGAGTACCTGCAGTTCTTTGATTGCTAAAAAGTCCCTCCTGTAGTGCTTCTGCAAAACCTCATATATGTAATCAACATCTGTCCTTAAGTTTGCCTTACAAGTAAGCATTTATTTCACAGATATAATTTGGAAAGTGTGATTTTGTATTTTCACCAATTTCTTTGACCTTAATTTAAAAACAAGCATTGCAAGGCATTGCATTGTTCTCCAAGTTCAAAGGAGGGTCATTTACTTGAATAATGTTGAACAACTTCTCATATATGAGTGTACAAACCTCAACAAAGTTCAGTAAGTGTAGGAAGAACTCGTGTGCATCCTGTTGTCTGATAGAGGAGAACTCGGGGTGGTCTTTACTAATCAAGGCCTTGAGCATCCTGGGGGAGACCCCTCTCTGTTGTTGCTGGAATGACAAGAAGGCATCAAACACTCTGAACACATAAACACAGACATAATTAAAGGCACCACTGTAGGAGGCAATAATGCTTGTGTCACTTCTGTGTTGCTGTCAAGCACAGTTGTTTAGCTCTTTCTATAATTACTTCAGCACGATTATAATTACATTTTCAGCTTCATGACCAACGACTGTTCTATTGGCTGTTCTACCTTATGTCCTTGTTGTTACTGTTGACCTGTGAAATGCATTTTCAGTACTTGCCATGATGACCTTGTATGTTGCTCTGGGCAAGACAGTCAGTCAAAAATAAATAGCCCATTCTGGCAAAAAAAGGACCTTTATGTCTAGGACACACAGCTAGACCAACAGCAGCTGTTATGAGTCACTTTTGCCAGTATTTTCTCAGTAACACTAGCAAATGGTATCCTCAATTACAACTACTTTCACAGATCAACAATTGAAAAAAACATTTATTTTCGAATGTCTTACATGCCCATCTTCTCAATCTAAAATGTGGTTTGGTGCATGCGGTCCAAAGAATCTTTGATATGCTTTACATACAACACCAAGCATAGAGGCATTCTGCATAATGAATGAAAAACTTTCCGATGAACCATTCCCATGCAATCAGAAATTGAGAATGTCTGCATGCTTGCAGCAGGTGCAGCTAGCCAAAAATGTAATAATGATGATTGGGGGGCATTTAAATGGTATTTCACTGACTGATTTCTAATTTATACATGATCAACATTCAGACATACTGTTATAAATGTATGCAGCTAGACATCGTACAGGCATTTCTGAAATAATAAATGAAAAAAACCCTGTTAGTATAACTATGTCTGCAACCTCAAACAAATACAACAAAACATACAGTAGAACTTTAAACACCTTTAAAGCACCAATTCACAAATTCACTTTGCTACTTTGCTACTATCACTGATGCAAAAAGGCGAGCATTAAATAGAAAAAAGTCACACTTTCCATTGATAAAAAACTAGAAATCTTCCACTGCATAAGCTGCGCATCAAACCTCCATAAAACCCAAATTGGTTTCAAGGATAGAACATTTATGAAGTAGCAGCATAAAATAAACAAGACAGTATTTTGTTGTGGGCAATAAAACATGGCATTTTAAATGCATCATTTTACATACTGACATGTCTAATAATTCATAGGCAAAACTAGAGGCCATTTAAGTTGAGCTAAGTAAACAAAAGCTGCCCTCCCTTCAATGTTCCCTCACTGATGCTGTGTCTTAGCAACATTGCAAGAATTATCTCAAGCTTGCTTTGAACTCACAATCTGGCCTGAGAATCCTTCTACCTAATGTTTTTCTTGGTCATCAAATTTCTCCGTAAGATAATTTTTCTGTAATGGACATTTCAACTGTTCTTTTTGTTTGTATCTGTCTGTCAACACGCAGATTATTCCATTGTTAAGTGTGTATGTTAACTTTATCACATCTACTAAAAAGGAAATGCAGACTATCATTCAGAAAACCAACATATTAAGGTTACAAAAGGAAAGTAGCCTGTATAATTGAATAAATTAACCATTCAAATCAATGACTGAAATTAAAATGGGTCTATTTTAACTTCACTTTACAAACAGTTACAAACATTTCCATGTTTTGAACAATCTACATTCCCCACATAAAATTTTTTCTGTAGTAAGTTCCAGAGGTTCCACGGTATTTTTTGTGAATTAGTTTATTTTAGGTTTCTTAATATTTCTATATTAAAAATATATGTAATACTAGCAGTAGGCAAACATAAAAAAATTGACATTATTTATGAAAAATAGTTGGATGTAGCACACATATTAAACATACATACACCCTCTTTTTTGGATTCAGAATAAAAATGTATAACTTCAAAATGGGCAGCATCATTAAATCAGAAAGGGCATATCAAACTGTGTAGTGAAGACAAATGAACCTAACTGAAGATAAAAGAGTTTAGTCCCCCCCTTTCATGACACTCGTTACATGTACCCCCATTCCAGCACTTTTTTGGTAATTTGTATTTGTCCTAATATTGTAGCTTGTTCTTCTGCCTAGTTGGCTTGGCAGAGGTTAGGTCAGAATAGTGTTCACTGTGTGAACTGTGAACACTGTGTTCTTGGCTAGAAATAGCTGTACGAATTAAGTATTGTATCTTACTGAACCTGTGTTTTGTAGTTGTCCATGACCATGAAATGCACTTTTGTACATCGCTTTGGATAAAAGCATCTGCCAAATAAATGTAATGTAAATGTAAATGTAGTCAAAGTGTCAGCTTTGAAGCCAGTGTTTTCATGCACATACGCAGGCATTCACGCTGGACATACCCAGTCTAATACTTTGCGTTCTTCTTTCATCACCTGTTCTATGAGCTCGGATTTCACTGGCGGTTTGGAATGCTGGCCTGAGAGTAATGCGTGGCCAAGCTTTGCCCTACAATGAACCAAGCAAACAACAAAAAAACAAACATAAGCCTTCCAAAATTGAGTAAACACAGTCTGAAATCCCTTCCCTATACACTTGCACCATATAATACTTTCTCTCTTGCTGTATACAGCCTCTGATGTATGTGATATTTTCCATGAGATAAACAAGCCAGACTCGAATCCTGAAACATCAAATTATGCACCGATCCCTTGCTTCAGCTCCAGTTATTCATTACATAAACAGCCAAAACATTTACTCTTTTTTCACAGGTTTCATAAACAAAAAATTCAAGATCCCAGATAACAAATGAGCCATTTGCGGAATAATTATTCCACAGTAGTGAATTTTATGTAAATTTGTAGGTGCAATTGTATATGAGGCATTGGTAAGTGGTCATATACACTATAAAAATGTATTTATCAAAGTAATTTGGAGCAGGTTGTTAATATGGATGTTCTATCACCTTGGTTATCAGGTTTGCAAGAACTTACATCTGTGTGCTAAAGTCCTTTGTGGGATCAAGGGGCGAGTAATCAAAAATCCTCTGAAGATTCCCCACATAGCTGTGAACAAAGGAATAAAATAGCAAATTCACAGAAGCAAGTTAAAAAGGGCTTTGAGCCTAGAGAAAAAAAAACAAAAAAAACATTTAAGATTAAATGCATATATGAATGTGTGCTTGTTCATCCATTTGGCATAAATGTATGAGCACAAAATGAAAACACCTGGAATCCCCCAGACAGTTTTAAAATATTTTTATATCAATGTATTCCTACATATTTAATATGTATTTCCATATATTTCATGCATAAACTTCTATACAGGGACTTCTTTCATTCCATCCCAGTTCACATGTTCTGTTTAATGTTTATATTTTTCGACACATATGATATGCCTAGATAGAGCAACAAATGAGCATAACATGCATAGGAAAATGCGGTTAGCTACATTAAAAGCACACAGACTACATAGGGCTTAGAAATTGAAATAAAATAGGAGGAAAGCCGCTGCACAATACACAATGGTTGCTAGGGTATTCCCTGTCTTTATTCTGAAAGAATCCTCTGATGATCAAGTACCTACAGTCTGCCTGCACATGCTGTGTCAGCACTCAGCAGTGTTGTCCTCTGATGGATTGTGGGAAAAAAGCAGCAGCTGGCTGAAAGCGTTTCAGGGTACATGCACAGGGGTCATTGAGGACAAGGGATAAACCTACACTTGCAATTGTAATGAATAGTTCAAAACAATTTTGCATATATGCTCATAACAGAGCCCACTGACTGGATTCAGGATACACAGAGCAGAGTTTGGGCCAGTTAAATCGCGAGTGTGCCGCTTCGTGCTTTAGTGCGATCAGAGGGCACATGGACACGCGCATACTCACGTCCTCTGGAATTGTGGGATACTGAAGAGGACCTGCATGATGGTTCCCAGGTAGCAGCTGTTTCCCAGGTTCTTAACGCCGGTGTAGCCGGAGCCATACACGGGCTTCAGCTTGTGGCCGGACTCCTGGATCACCTCCCACTCCCTGGCGCGCAGCCGCATCTCTTTGTCCGTGTGCCCGTTCTGCATCTGTACCAACATGCCTCTCATTTACAAAATACAACATTTCCTCACCAGGGGCTCATTTATAGAATTTGTGTGGATTTCACTACGAATTTGAAATGGAGGACCTGTTCCTGTATCAGTCGGTGTATGCATCTGTAACCAACAAAATGCATCGATATGTATTGGGGTAAAAAAAAATGGAAGTGGGCATGGTTTAGGCAGGATGTTGGAGAAAATGTACATTGGCAGGGCAATGGCCGCGCTTTCAAAGCATCAAACTTGTGATTTAACACTGACATATCATGAATTCTGAAATATCATAATAAATGATCTATTTTTAAAGCTGTGTTTTACAAATAGTGCTAACCCTGATGTTCTAAATGATTAGCCATTATATATGACACAACTATAATTTTACTGGCAATTTCAAATGCATAGCTTTGAGCTACAAAAATAATTCCCAAAACACAATTGTTTCTAAACTGAAGATATGATAACAACAATCTTAATAACCCATTGCTAACCTCTGACGCAGACAGAAGACCTACCTTTAATTGGATTCAACATGTTTTATCAACATCTAATTTGTGTGTTTGTGTGTGTGCATGTGTACGTGTGTGCCTGTGTGTGCGTGCATGTGTGTGAGGCTCAGCAGCAATGTAATTTTCATTGGTAACACCAGATTTCCAGGACAATGAATGAAAAAATGTCTGAATATTATTGGTCAACATCAGAAAGGAAAAGAAATCTGAATAAAATGCAATTATCAGTTCTGCTGAAGGCAGTGTTTTCCCGTTGACAGATGATTCCCCCTCTAAGTGTACACCTTAATTCATGATTGTTTTTAATTGGCAGTCAATCGTTATATCCTATGCATGCTTTATTGTTAATAAAAGACATGCTTTTCATAGTGTGTGCGTTTGATGTTCCAACCATGTTCACTTTCCTGCTTTTACTTTGCCCATGTTGGCTCAACTAATTGCTTTTAGAAAGGCCACAATATCCGCTCATCTGTACAATTTGTTACTTGACTGTGCCTTGCGAGTACCTATAGCAACCCCTGAAGGTTAATGAATGAAATATACTAAGAGGCTTCGGCTCTGTAGCCATACTTTAGCTAATTTAGTGAACCTACGTGTGTCATTGACAAACCAGAATAGCAACGTTTTCATTTTGTTTTGTACATGAAATGTATATTTTGTATATTTTGTCTCATAGCTGAAATACCAATGTAAAACCACAAGAAATAGGTCTTCATTTCAAAATGAGGCCCTGGATTATTAACGTACATGTAATTATGACAATTATTATCAGAAGCCTGCTGGTATTTTTGTGATCCAAGACGATCAAGGTGGATTTCCAAAGCAATAGAAATATATTGTAGAAAGTAAGGCACAATCTGCTTTTGAATTCTCAATTCTTGAAAAGATTTTGTTAAGGCTTTCTCTGGGTTATTTTACCATAGCGCAGTCTTTATGAAAGATTTAAATAAAATTCACCTTTTGAACCTGCAATATATCTATTCCAAAGTGTGCTAAGTGATTTGCTAAATATGGGTCCAACACTGCTTCCTCTTCATCAAATGAATATACATCTGAAAAGAGAAGTACAAGAATTATGTTACTTGAGACTAAAGCACTGAGCAACTGGAACAATAATACAGGAATCTGTGCAACATGGAGCAGAAAGAAGTACCGGTTTGTGGAAAACATGAAATATTTTGAGGATGAAAAGTATAGACAAAGGTTTAGGAATGGAATATATATATATATATATATATATATATATATATATATATATATATATATATAGTATCATTTCTACATATAGGTGCATTTTTATGTAGTACAAAAAATGACGTCATTGTCTTTAATAAGTGGTTAACACTGAAGTATTTCTGTGTTAACCACTTATTATAGCTTTAATTGTTACAACTGTGTGAATTGGAATACTGACCAGCCCCATCTGCAGTGATGGAATCCAGTCTGACTGCCAGTGGGAAGTTTGTTTCCCGGTAGTGCTCCAGTGCATGCCCATTGCCTCCAGTACCATCACAGAACCACTTCCCACAATGCACTTCACCGTCCGTCAGGTTCAACCACAGGTTCTCTCTCATCTCACATTTGGAACACTTCCAGCCACTGAGCAGTGTGAGCATCGAAACAAAATCTTACTTTGCAACACTATAGAACAGCCAATCAACATTCTACATTATGACAGGATGAGCTTTCGAGTTTACTCTTCAGTGAAACAACCGTCATGCCCAGTGCTTCCCTGGACACAGGCGCTGCTGTGATGTCAATTATTTCCACGCTTTTGGTACCCTTTCGGATTAAAACACTAGAATTTTATGTTTCATTTATATTAAATATTTCTAAAACTAGATCTATAGCTTAGTAGGGTATAAATTTCCATTGCAATGATGAGCAAATGTTGGGTTACATTACATCTATTTGGCATTACATAGAAGGGATCTATATTTCCAGATCTACAAATATGCACTATGAGTGAGCTGCACCAATTTGTTTTACCTGGGAGGGATCTGCACCCCATTACCCTCCTGTCGGAGACTCCTGGCATGTCGTGACACCTGAATCTCGTCTTCCCAGGCAAGGGTCTCCTGTTTTTTGTACGGAGATGCTGCATTGAGCACGGCATCACATGCTATTGTCACCTGAGGGGGGCAGGGGGTGACAAGAAACATGTTAGAACGGTCTTTCTGTCACCTACCCTGTTTCTAGCACACTTGGTTGTCTGACAGACCAAGTGCAGTACTGCTGATAACACATACAGAGGCCAAACAGGGCATGAACAGGGCACTCGTGATGGTTGGAAAACAAGCTCTTTCTGCCAACTGGCAAGCCCACTTCTAGTTAATCAAAGTTAGCGAGTACCACAGTCTGTGCAGCTTCAGCTTCAGTGAACTCAATGAGTCCTTTATGCAGTTGGCGCAGTTACAATAATTTAAATTTTCACTGCTATGGCCTTTTCGGTACGTTCATATCAATGTCAGTGGGTCTACTAAATGAGACACTAAAACTGGGATACTGGATACTATAAAAATAAAACTGAAAATATTTATTTCCTCACAACACACAACACAAACACTACCTACAATGCTTTTGTAAGATAACTGGAACAGTTTTAGTTTGTTAGTTTCTATGTAACAAGTGTGTAAATTCTGTGAAGTAGGGTTACAAATCCGGTACATTCTTTTTATGCATCATATTTGATATAAGCTGTAGTTTGAATGTTGTAATTTTATGCTACAATGTAAACAAATAGAAGTACTTTCAAATGGTCAATGCTATCTATGCTTTATATGCACATTTTTATCCCTATTACCCCTAATATGGAATGTCGAATTTGCTCATCACTCCAACCTCCTCGGTCAATTTGACAGAATTCAGACAGATCACGTCCAAAACACATGATGTCAAGCCACTGCTTTTTTACACATGCAGCCGACCAGTTAAGCCAGTGGTGTCAAACTCGTTGCCATGGAGGGCCGTGTGTATGCAGGTTTTCATTCCAGCCTTGATTATATAATTAGTTAAATTATTTGCTGAATTAGGGATGCAGGTTTGTGCACAATGGTGACCCGACGTCTATGGTGACCCGCATTGTCTAAATAAAAATTTTATTATATTCTGTGCTTCAATGCAGTTAAACGCACATGGCTGAATGAGTAATTGGACTCAATTAAGGCAGCATTAATTGGTTGGAATGAAAACCTGCATACACACGGCCCTCCGTGGCAACGAGTTTGACACCACTGAGTTAAGCCCTCACACTTAAGAGAAACATAACAGAGAGCTGGAGGACACTTCATGTGAGACCTGTGCAGGCACACAGTGGGCTCCACAGAGTATGTGATGAGTACTCCGGTGATCACTCTGTAATGAGACGTGGACATCCTGCTGACAGAGACCCCTCCCCAGGTAATATTATAGCCAAATATTTTCCAACTTGCAGCTGCTGGCTCTTGCAGTTGGCGCTGGCTCAGTCTCTTTCCATCCATCTGAATTCAGTCCACCTCTATGAATATACTAGTGTTCCAGAATGGATGCTACTCTTATAAACAGGTGTCACTGTATCAGCAAATGTAAAAATCAATCACTGCAACAATCACAGAAAAATTATTTTTTAAGTAACTACTGCTTCTATGCTGCACTGCACAAGACAGACATTCCCACAAACAAATGAGCAGCATGCATGATGAACGTGAAACATCAGCACACTCACTGACCAGTGCAGGCAACTCCTCAATATTTGGTAAGGGGATCTCATGGTGCTCTGGGAATATGACAAGTTTGGCCTCATCTTCACATTCATAATCATCTCCGTTAAAATCACGGTTAAGCTCTACATATTCAAAAGAAGAAGGCAGACATTTCATTACTAAAACACTGTTACAGGCTCCAATACAGAAATCAAACAGGGGCTTGGGAAATATGGTTCAGTACCAATTACTTGATCATGGGTGTATTTCAAACCTTCTGAGGGAGTCAGTCCCTGGTGCTGAACCTCTAAATGCACTGTATATGATGCATACAGAGCAAATTCAGAATTTATGCACAAGTAACAATGTGTACAGGTAAATCAAACTTGTAAATATAAACCGTATGTGCAGAACAATTTGAAAAGAAAATTGCGAATGTAAGAAAGCAATATGTCCATAACAGACCTGGGTCAAATACGTATTTGTTTTGGATTCAAATACTTTTCTGTGTTCTATTGATCTTTCCTGGTGTAACTGAGCCTGCCAATATGACCAGAAGGCAGGGTTGGCACTTTTTGAGAGTATTCAATTGGTTCCAATACATCAGACAAGATCAGTAAAGCGTAGAAAAGTATTTGAATCCAAAACAAATATGTATTTGACCCAGGTCTGGTTCATGATATCAACATTTGCAAGTTTACTGTAAGGCTGTCAAAAGTGCCATGAAATTGAGTTCGAATATTAGCTTTTGTAATTAGTTAGCGTTCGAATATATTCGAATATCATTTACCTATAATTAACAAAAAATAAGCTGCTTATAGTCGGGTGCAATATGCACGTGACGCTCTCTCTAAACTGGCCTGCGCGTTATTTTCCACAAGCGGGCAGTAGAATAGAGGATATCGTTGAACTTTCAAACTAGGTTACTACATCTGGGGCCTCATTTACAAAACGTATTTTAGATCAACTGTGTGGCGCGTACGTAGCAAATCACGTCAAAGTAGTGATTTATAAAATTTCAACATGACTCGATTTGACCGTGGAAATGGATGTGACTCTACGTCAGGACTTCACTTGACGTATGCACGCAAGTTCATTTTATAAATGAGCCCCCTGCAGTTTCTATAGCCTAATGCGCAAATGAATGTGCAAATGAAGCACTTTCTCGTGGATGTAATTTGCCACAACTCGGCACAATAATAGGGAAATGATTGTTTATAGGAAATCCCTGTTTATTTCTTAACACAAAAACTATTCAAACGGGTAATACATGTAGCCTAAAACAACATAGCCTAAGTTACTTACTCGGTTTAGTTTGTTTAGCTTCTTTTATCATCCAATTTTATCAAAATCTTCAGAACAGAAAGACAACAGCCTGCCATGGGAACATTATTTAGCCTAAATTGTTAGCTGGCCAGTAACCTTAGCACAGGAAATGAACTTTGCCTGCATGAACATGATTCGCAGCATGAAATTAAAGCCTGTATATTTATGTTAATTACAAAACGCGGAATCAGAAACTAATATTCGAATGCTCAAATTTAGGTTCGAACTTAAAAAAAAAAAAAAGATTTTAGAATAGTTTTCGAACCTCGAATATTTTTTGACAGCCCTAGTTTACTGTCATATATTTTTTTTCATATTACCTTTCTACACACAAACACACACACACACACACACTCCCTGATACCTGCTCCTTTTGCCCTGTCACCATCTTCCTATATATGCTCTCTCTCTCTCTCTCTCTCTCTACAATTTTAACTGCCAAAAAGACAACACGAGCAGGGATAACATGATTTTAATTAATTTTTCACTTCTAGTCATACCTGTTATTAATTAGTCAATTTGTTCTTTGAATTTCACACTATTTAAAGATATAAATAAAACCACTTACAAACAGAAGTCACATCACAATTACATTACTGACCAGTAATGTGCCAGGAGTGACACTCAAAACAAGTATTAAATAACAGTAGAAGAAAACCTGTCAATTGCAAGACTATTTTAATGAGCTTCAAGGACCTCAAAAAAGCAGGAATTCAGGCAAATAATCTGATCACATTTTTTAATGCTTTTACCCTAATGGTGCACATATTTGTTTAGTAAAATAAAATGAAGCTCAACATTTCCATGACACCAAAGGAACGTTATACCCTGGCCAAAATGTTAAGTTGTCAGAAGCATTCAGCCTTGGACGCCATCAACATCATAAACGGGTGGGAACTGAGCCATGGAATTGTGTGCAGAGGGTGCTGCCATCATGAGAGACCCTCTAGGATCAACAAGTCCTGATGGCTTAGTGCTGCGTTACCGTCTCCATTGGGCTGGCAAAGTCATTGGCCAGACGTGTGTGATGGAGTGGCATGCATAGGACTGAGGTGGGGGGGGGGGGCAAGCTGCCTTGATACTGAAGCCCCACTTCTCCTAGTTTACTGGGGTGGGATAGCAAGCAAGCCGCCATCAGCAAAGGTGAATTCCATCTGGTCTGCCCTCACATGTCATCCCACCAGCAGCAGATGTGTGTCAGTCTGGGGGAGGGGGGAGGGGTGGGGCTGTTGATTGAACAGGGCAGCTGACAGAAGTGAGGCGACAGGCTAACCAACTGTAAGCTAACCCGGGGCGGTAGAGGAGAAAGCATGGCTGGAGCATGTGGTACTTTGGATTTAGAACTCAATATACAAATAAATGGGCTAAATTTAGCAGGGCAGGGGCAGGACGGTGACCACTCGGCCTGGGAAACCGCTATGGCAACAGGGAGCCAGGCCACAGAGTGCGGTTACCATGTGACCAGTGTCCACCTGTTGTGTACAAACAGTGCTGTGACACCAAGATTGCTGTTGTCTAAGAACATCAGCCTATTTCCAGGTGAGAGTGGATGGCAATGAGCCAACAGATCCCACAGAAAGAGGAATAAACAATGGGTGCAACATGCTGAACTTCTGGGACTTCAAATATAAAAATGTTCTGGGGTTTAAACTTTAATGTTATCTTAAGATCATTTTGCAAAGTTGTGCTTAAGCTGGATTTATAAAAATAACTCAGACCGAAAATAAGTTGCTTACGTTGGTTTAAAGAGTCTTACGCACCTGTGATTTATAAATCTAAAATGAACTTGAACAATTTGAACTCAATTACTCCATCTTGTGAATGCAGACGATAACAGCCATTTTCCTCTAAAGGTTACATTTCAACATTTCTTGCACTGTTCACGAGCACGAACACTGCCCACCACAGGGATTTGCAAGCAGCCATCAAACGTGCAGTACGTCCACAAAACCAGCAGGTGCTTAAAATATGTCAAATATAAACTTCACGTAGAGTTACGATCATATCCATGTCAAAGTAGGATTTTATAAATAACTATTTTGTCATGGTTATCTGCGTAAGCCACTATTTAAGACACAATTTGATCGTAAGACCATTCTATAAATGAGGCCCTTGGTCTCTTAAATAGAACTAGAATTGCTTCTGTACTAAACTACTTGAAATAAAAGCAAATGTTCTTTTTTTATTCAAATTAAGATTTACAATCAAAGTATTAAAGGGGGTGGACAACACGCCTCTAAATCTCCCTTCCATGATCCCATAAAATGTAAAAAAGAAAAGAAAACGTGGAATATATACATCAGCATTTTGTGTCTTTTGCAATTTTCACAAAATTTTGTTACCACTGAACTTATAATGCTGTGTAAGCTGATAGGGGTTGTGTTAGATAGAGACCTTGTTTGGGCTATAAAGAAACATAACAGGCACCAAGGACCGTTCCGATGAAATGATTATTATCAGAAACTGCACAAATGCATCCCAGCATACCTTTTTACTGTCCCCTGTAATCACAGAAAAAGGAAAACTCGAAGGCATAATTATTGATATGATCTTACCTAAGAAAACCTTCCCATTTCTTCTCCTGGCCACAGCACCCCCTGCAGCTCCCGTTGCTTTCTGTGATAAAACACAAACAGCGAACACGAGAGGAGATGATGAGAAGTTGAGAACAACAGTGCAATACACAGCACAAAGTTTCTGGAGTTTCATTGTATATACAATGGGGGATATTTCACTGTAAGACTAGAGCCTTGCTGGAGGACAAAAATACATTTGTCCTTTCAGTGATTGCAACATAGATGCCTGCAGATTATATATCCTGCTTCCTAACAAATAGCACACCTGTTTCAAACATCCTTCATTTTCAGTCATCAAAATTCTGCAAAAAAATATAACCCAGCCATATGAAACATAAGAGAGCCCACCAAAGCTATTCACCCCAAAGATAAATGAAAGACAAAAAATAGCACACATAGTGCTAATAGTACAAATAATAGTACTAAGCTATTCTTTAATTGATTTTATGAGTCAACTGAAACCAAAAATGACACTAAAACTCTGCATTTATTTCCAAAATAAATGTCTATCACAAATACTCAAACACTCATCTTCAGTACTATGTGCACCCTACATTCACATGGATATCCACAAGGATAACACTATTGAAGTTTATTTAAGCTTTTTAGGATTTGGATTTAAGATTGGAGGACATATTGGCGGGTCTTTGAACATTCCTCCATACAGAATTATTCAAATTCCTTCAAATCCTTTAGGTTTTCCCTTTACTCCCTTCTTCAATTCAAAATGGCAATTTTCCATCAGGTTCCCCATTTGGCGCTGAGGAAATTCAACCAGACAAAAGTTGGAACAACAAACTCTCCATTTTCTCTCTCTCTTTGCATTTGATCTACAATAACATAAGACAACTAAATCAGCAATGTTAATGAATGATAGGCCTACAGTTTATCCTAGTTTTTCAAAATAGTCTTTTTACCAGGCCAAGGCACCAATCACAGCTGAGCTTAGTATAATGAGTCAGGCATATGAACATTGTGATGCATGTCCCATTCAATCCCAATTCAACTTATGAAGAGCCACATCAAGCAATGTTCTCATAAGTGTTAATGTAAATACAAATGCTACGGTGAAAAAAAGGTGAAGCTTGGATAACACAAAACAAAAACACATTTGCTTCTTTCTCTGTTTGACAGATCTCATCAGTAAGAAAATGTATCTGTTTTGGGAAAGTCTCACATGCTATCCACAAGAGTGTACATTTCTGAGAACATTTAAAATAAATGGGACCAGACCTTAGGGGATCAGAGGGAAAATTCAGTTGCTGAGCAAAATCAAAACTGTACTGCATCATTCCATCAAAGCAGTGCAAGGCTCGAGAGCTCCTTCTGGGGATACTTCTTATTTAGCTGCTCTACACGGCTCTTGATTGACGCATCTCTCCATGGTAGCTCTTCCCAGGTGGTCCTCCATTTCACATACAGCAGTATTTTTCTCAGATTCTGCTTGTGCATTTACAGCACAAGCTAGTTCTCAAAACTGAGCAGTGGATATATTCATTGCAACACAGTATTTATTAGGGTGAATTCTAGTAATTCAATTCTAGTTCAAACACTTATCCCTTCAAATGATATCAATTCATTTCCCAAAACAATTCACTGAATTCATTCTCAATTCAATTAATCTCAGATCAATTCAAAATTCAATATTCTTCCTACACAAATTCCTTCAATTCAATTATTTTCTTAAATCAACTCATATTGCCTTAATTAACTTCAGAGGTGGTGTTAATTCCATTTAAATACAGTAAATTCAGGAAATGAAGTTGAATTAATAAAAAAAATAATAATAATATTAGAACGTGATGGTCATTTTTAAATTTCTTAATTGTATTTCAGTTTATTACCTAATTTGACAGAATTAAATGGCCCTAATCCACACTTCCTTATTTTCAGAATTTATTATCCTCAATTCTGAGATACACTACAAGGCCAAAAGTACAGTATGTGGGCACCAGACAAAATGTATTTCAATTGAACAAGTGGAATTACAAGACTCATTCTCATTCAAATTGATGAATTCCATGATTCTCAAGATTTGAACTGGAATTATCCAATGAATATAAATTGAATTGACTTCAACCTTGCTTTTGCTTATTGCAGCAGGTTGACTGAATATTGTTGTAATTATCCCATTTCTTTGTATCAGTCATTTCTTACGGTGGTCAAGAGTGGGGTACAATCCATTAGACTTGCCACAGTAATAGAAATATGCTAACTTCTAAAAACACTGGGATCTACTGGACTTATACCACCTAACAATTTTCTACACCTTGTTAGACACAGAAGTTAAATTATATAGATTACAACTTCCACATGTCATATTTACTACCCATAGCTAGAAACTTACTGTATATTTGCCCCATCAATTGTGAACAGACTTTTAAATAATATAGACAGGGTACAATTTGCAAATTGTAAAATCGTGAATGAAAATTGTAAAAAGGTTACTCTTGAACTGCAGCGTCAATGCAAAGTAAAAATCTTGGTGATATACTTCCTCCTTCTGAACTAAACGTGAAAGCAAAATTACTTGATTAACTGACAAGATTAATTGGGGATAAGAGGATTTGTGGAAAATTTGTAGGCTACACTGTAATAACAGGATAAAATGATTGACACTGACACTTTTACACATCCATTTTCAGGTAACATTTTATTAAGTGAAAGGTTTTGTTACCTGTAATTCTGACTTTGTTGTCTATTCAATCAAGTGCCCCTGCAGCTTAATTCATATTTGAGAAACCACTAGACAAATCAAAACACAAATCTCAGAACATAAGAGTCCTATAAGATGGACAGATATTACATAACCAATAGCCAAACATTTTCTTCAAGCTAATCATACTGTTGCCATATTGAGATTTATGGTAACTGAAGAAGTTCACAGCTCAGCAAGGGGTGGTGACCGACAAACTTCGCTCTTATTGGGGGAGATGTTTTGAATACATGCATTAAATTTGTTAAGGCCATAATGGTCTCAATGAGGATAATGATTTTAGTTGCTATTTTGATGAAAGATGAAAGAATGGAGCTAATAATTATGTAATTGGTTCAATTAAGTTTCATGTCATTTTGGAAGATTCTAGATAATTCATCTGGATCTATTTTACTTTTTCCTTTTCTATTGTTGCAGATGTCAGAGATTTAAACAATAACTGTCATTTGTCAATTATGTTATTATCTACTTAAGTTTAGAAATACAAAACATGTTACTCATTGATCCTGAATTTTTTTCAGGTTGACACATAAATTGCTACTTAAGAACTACTCCTGTGTCAGGCAGTCTAACTACTGTTTATAACATTGAGAATATCAGCCCTTATCTTATGCAGCTGGTGGAAGGTCAAATGACCGAACTTTTGCTGCTACTTAATTTGATTTTATGTCCACAGTAATTCTATAAAAATACTTATTTCAGGACTTCTACTAATTTGTATATATACTTATTGCCAAGCTTTTTTTCAGATTTAAAAACATTCAGCTGTTAACTATATGATGGTAGCCTTAGCAATTAGTGGTTCAATAATAGTACACTAAGTATAGAATTAACAAGAATATAGGTAGCCTACTGGTAATTATGGGCCCGCTCTGTACTATCTATCCTGCAATAAAGGAACATCCCAACCATATTAACCTGAGAAATCTATGTATTTTATTATGAAGGCTAGTCTAGATATTGAGTCCAATGGTTCAATTATTAATTTAATTAAATGTCAGTACATTATACAGCATTTAAAGAAAAACTGATTAAAAATCATTGTGACTTGTCAAAATAACTAAGGGACTCTGTAACTCCCTTGGCTGTGTTGCCTTTTAAAATCAGACTCAGTGAAATGATGTTATACCCAATTTAGATTGTTTGACCATGCAATTCAAGGATAGCATTTGTTGCAAGAAGCAGGGCAAATTTGTTTACCGTTTTTACTGTCTATAGCACACATTTCAGTTTCTTTTGGTCTTTCATGGTAAGAAATAATCATGAAATTTTACATGACTATTCCATCCTCCTTCCTTCCTTCCTCACTTGTTCCTTCTTCTCTGACAACATCCTCCTGTACTGTCTCTGTGAACCCACCAGAGCAACATTACAGTATTTCAGAAAACTAGTACTTTTGCCTTGTCACCATCTTGCCCCCACCCGCCCCCCCAAACCCCCCCCGCCCCCTGCCCGTCTCCCGATCGATAACATCTGACTGACAAAACGGATTATACTTCCGAATGAAACAGCTAAAATAGAATATAACTAATTGGAAACTTGTTCAATACATGTTAGCTAACTTACTATTAGGCCTATTGCACACAGACATAAACTTTAATAGGAACGTAGGTTCATTGTCTCAACCAATATTCTCACTAGAGATTCATAGGCTCCATGAATTTACTTAAACAATGAGTGCCAAATTAGCCAATGCTACTTTTTCAGGTCAATGCCTGCTTTACTGGCATTGACACTTTTTGGTCCTCATTTTGAGAGACAGCAGCAACAGACTTGAAATGCAAATTACACACTTAGAATGAATACCTTTTGTTAGTTTTCTTGGCATGAGCTAACGATGAAAAGGCAATGACGTGCAGTTGGCCAGAAAACAACTAAGCAGTCAATTGTCCCATGATTTTTCACCTAAAATGGGGTGACTACATTTAAAAGGGTTATAATTCATACACAGATCATCTCATATGGATGTAAATACCCACAGATTAAAGCTGGCAGTCTGTACTTTAACCTCATATTCATTGTTTTATTTCAAATCTAAATGTTCTAGAGTATAGAGCCAAAACAGAAATTGTGCCATTGTCCCAATATGTTTGCTGTATATCTAGCAAATAAAGCTTTTACTCAGAAATATCAATCTGAAATTCCCACCTGAAATATCTGAATTTCTTATTCATTACTAGCCTACATAAAATTTATTGCGAAAAACATTTAAAAAGTAACGTTTTAAACCCTTCTGTATTGCCCCTTTTTAACACAAGCCTGAAAATGACATACCCAAAATAAAATGGTTACTATTCTTGAAAATTGTTCACTATAGACATAATCCTGGTCTCTTCTAAAAATACCCCACCAAGTGAAATCACCCCTCCTCAGGATATGCTTAGGTCAATTATGTGTCACTCTGTGAGACTTTCCTAGGGCACATTGCCAAAGAATGAACAACTGCCTTAACAAGACATACCAGTTTGAAGATGCTGGTTATATTTTTTCCAAGACAATAGACAAGACTGAGCACAGCAATCAATTACTTGAAAGGTCATGCTGGTCAGCTGTTCATAAAACAAGTTTTATAAGTTTTTCAAAGTTGAGAAGCCCAGAATAGAGAGAAAATGAAAAATAAAATGTGGGGCCCCTACCTCTTTAACTGTACGTTTCAAGTGCATGTACACACTCTGTCCAGTTTTGCGGAAATGTCTCTCCACATGTTCCCTTCCAAAGCCAAGGAACGTGCTCATACACACATACAGGCCACCCTCAGACTCCTGGGAAAAGAAAGAAAATGGAAATGATCACACAAGCATGCATAGTGATTTGTGTTTTGGAAGCCTCTGAAGGAAAGATGAAATCTGATGGAACATATAAATCAAATACAGAGTAGGGTCCAGAATTATGTGTTTTTCATATAAGTATTTGAAGATATACATTTTTTTTTGTATATTAAATTCTTGCTTTTAAGATTTATTATTGGGGTGTCTCGTGGCGTAGCCTGTAGAACACTGTCAACATGCTCATTACGAGCCGTGATGTCAGCTTCTCGAGTCCGACCGCGCGACCTTTGTCGCACGTCTCTCCCTCTCTCTTCCCCTGTTCTTCCTGTCTCTCTACACTGTACTGTCCAATAAAGCTGAAAAAGCCCAAATATATATATATATATATATATAAATTTACTAATGTATTTTATGCATTTTTTAAGCATATGCATTTTATTTTCAAAGGCCCTGGGAACCCTGTTAAGATTGTATTCAGTCACGTAACAGGTACTAAATGTTAGACCAAAACCAAAATCTACCTGCTTCTGACAGAAGGCTAAACTGGGTCATGGCTGGATGTTCCAGAAGGGCAATGATCCAAAGCATTCCTCCAAATCCACAAAAAGTAAGTAAATAAATAAAAAGCTAACTGACCACAGAATCAAACTTTTGCAATGGCCATCCTGGGCACCTTGCCTGAACCCCACTGAAAACGTGCGGGGTGGGCTGAAGAGGAGAGTTTAAACACCAAGTCCAAGGACTTCGAAAAATCTGGAGATTCTGCATGGAGAAACGTTCTCAGCTACCTTGCTGTGTGTGTGTTCCCCCACCTCAAACACTCGGAGCTGTTATCTTGATAAACGGAGGGTGCATAAAGTATTAAAAACAGGGGTGTCAATAATTGTGGATATAAAAATGATGGATTCAGATTTTGACCAGGATCAGTTAGCAGAGTGGTATTTACTCACTATTTAAAATAAAATACAAATAAACAAAGGCAAAAATAATATCAGAAACAACAAAAAGGCACCAGTATCACAAAGTAGAATGGAAAGGGTCCAGATGAACAAAGAAGAAAACTCTTGCAGCTGCCACATAGGGAAAAAGGTGTCTCAAGCTAGACTTTTTATGGAGCCCAACAAGTTGGAAATTGGTGTCAGCTGCTCTGCTTAACAATGAGCCAAGGCTGCTATCATGTGAGTGTGGCTGATATTGCCAGGAGTCCTACAGCTCTCCAAAACACCTGAAGTGCTGAAGGGCCAGCGCACCATACACAGGAAGCAGAGAGCTAATCCTGCCACACCCTTCCTAGTGCCACACAGCTGCCCCTTAGCTTCAAGCCAGGGGAGGAAGTGATGAAGAGGAGAGCCAGGGAGTCCACAGCTCACAGAATCAAACACCGCCAATAGCCCTTGTAACCCGGGGCTAGGTGGAAATTGTGGGTAGGCCAGATCTCCCTTTTAGAAACACATGAGGGTGTGACGTTGAGGGGTTTAACCCCTGTTGCAGGTACAGATGTGGACTTGGTAAGACCCCCTGGGCACAGTGTTAAAGGATCATCCTTTTAGTGCACAGCAGTTCCCTTTGGAGGGCCCTCCAGGCCAGGCAAGTAGAAACCCTCATGGGAGGCAAGAAAACCAACCCGAAGGAGCCCTGTAGTGGCAGGGGAAGGGGCCCACTGCTAGAAGGTCCATGGAGGTAAACAGCAAGGGGCCCTCCGGAACGTCTGCCATGGAAGGCAACAAGGGAGCCTCCAGAAGGTCTGCAGCAGCAAGGAACCCTCTGTTAGGGCCCAGGGGCAGGGGATTGGAGAGATGACCTCCAGCAAGGCCCCAGGAATGGGTGGAAGAGTGGCAGCCTCTGTCAGGTCCTCGGGAGGGGGTGGTGGAATGGCAGCGACTAGCCATCCCTCAGGATAGGGCAGTGCCACCTCTGGAGGGCATATGGTGGCACCAGCCTCAGTAAGCCCCATAGTGGCAGTTGGAATTGTGACATTGGGGCTGGCCTAATGGAATAAGGCAGCAGGAGACCATTTGGAAAATTCACAGCAGCAGGCAGCATGGGACCCTGTGAAAGGTCTAATGGGTGGGTAGAGGAGGACCATCTGGGAAGCCTGCAGTAATCCGAGACAAAGGGCTCTCTGGCAGGCCCACAGTGGTGGGCCCTCTGGAAAACCCATGGTTTTGGGCAGTAAGGAGCTGAGGACCTGGAGAACTTGGGCTGGAGAATGCTAGGGGCCTAGATGAGATGGCTGTGGGTGGGGAGCCTTTGTGGGTAATGATACACAGCCTGGTCCACGCACTTGCCTTCCATCCTCAGTCATCCTCAGCAGGAACTGGTGCAGGGCAATGCTGAGGGGTATGGCACTGCGCCAGGGGTGGCTATATTCCTCACTCCATAAGAAGGACTTTAACTCAATCTAGGCTTGTTAATCTCTGAAGACCCATGGCTGGGGTCATGGCCCTCCTCCTTCCTTTAACTTGTTACAATGCTTACACATGGTCCTTCTCACAGAAAATAAAATACACATAGAAAATACTCAAAAAAGTGTAAGATAAAAAATATTTTCTGTTTTCCAGGGGACATTATGTCTGCATTCTCCACTACATGTAGAACACTGCTGGGGGTAGTCACTGTGTCACAGTGATAGAAGCAGAGAAACAGCTGGGTGACTGCTTTCAATTCACTATTTATTTTAAATAAAATAAATAAATTACTAAAATAAGATCGAAACAAAAAAGGTACCAGCATCAGGAAGCAGATATAAAAAATTCCAGAAGGCTTGTCATTGTGTCGGGAAAAGGTCTCTCTCCAGACCTGAGCTCTAGGCCTTTTATAGAAACCAACAATTAGGCAACTGGTATCAGCTGATCTTATTAGCAAAGAGGCAAAGCTGCTACCTTGTCTGTGAGTGGGGCTGATGCTGGCCAGGTTCCTACACCTCTCCCAGGCCACTGAAACACCTGAGGCACTGAATGGACAGACACCAGATATCAGGAGGAGAGAGAAATGCTCCTGCCAATCACATCCTGGCACCAAAATTTAAATATATAGGAGATGGACAAAAAACACTTAACAATATTATAATATAAAGTAACTAATAAGGAGTAAGGCTACGCTTCACCTTCAGAACAGCTTCAATTCTTCTTGGAATTCTATCATACAAGTTATAAGCTGCATGTAATGGGGTGTTGGGGGGGGCTATTCTTCTACCAGATCTTCCCATAAAGGTTCAATAATGTTTAGATATGCTGATTGTGGAGGCCATGGTAGTTTGATGTTATCCTGGTGTTCATGAAGATAGTCATAAAATTGTTTAGCAATGTCAATGGGGCGTTATAATCTTGGAATATGGGGACATCATGAGAGAACAGTGTTTGCACCTGAGAAGTCACCTGGTACTTTAAATTGACTTTGTATTTCTTGGCCATTATTTGACCATGCAGAATACCCATGCATGGTTGAATAATGATCAAAGTACTCCCAGGAGATAGCTACCCATACCATTACAGGTCCACCACGTTTAACAGTTTTCAAGACAAAGCTTCCTACGGCTTTCTCCAAACATAAACTCATTCTAATGTAGGAAAAATAGTGAAAGTTCATCAAGTCATGTAACCCATATTACTTCTTTATTAGTGATATGCTGACACAAACAATCTGGCTTTCCTTGGGATAGGAGTGCTTGCAAAAAAAAATGATAATCCAAATACCATTTTTTTTACCACAAGAATGTTCTTGGGAGTTGCTGTCCTCACAATCTGAGAAAATCATATCACTTTTATCCATTGCCCATGACTCCAGGTTTTGTGCTGATAACACCAGATTGTACCTTTGAGCATTAGCTACAAGTGGTTTCCAAATGGTGGCCTGAGCTTAAATGCCACCTTTATGAAGCTCATAATGTGCACTGTTTGCTGAGACTGGGACACACAGGTCTTGATTCAATTCTGGGATCATTTTTAGGCAGAAGTTTTATTAAAGTATGTTCCATCCGCTGCATTGCAACTGAATTTTCAACACTGTTCCCCTTGTCACAGTGATTGTTTAAATGTTTATTGTATTTATTTATTGCGACTGATACACATTCAGTTTGGACATAGACTATTTAGCCTCGTTGTAATTCATTCAGTTCCCTCATTTTGTTTTGGAAGTGCCGATTTTCAGGCCTGTTTTAAAGCTGACACAAACAGTTAATGGACAGCTACTCACATGTGAAGCTCCCTTTGTAATTGTGATTTAGTAAACTGTTGCAACTAGCCTGTTTACTTCAAATTGAAAGTCCTTTTCCACATCGAGTTTCCATTATTTTACCCAAACCCTGTTTGGCCAAACCACTCTAGTATCGTTAGCACGTGGCTGCTACACCTTTGCTGCAGATGAGGGTTAACACGGGTAAAATTACGTCGCTATAACTTGAATAACGATGTAATTATTCTGCATAAATGAACGTTTTGTAAAATAGAATACAAATAAAACAAATTTTAATTGCGTTTTATAACTATGCTAAGGTACCTTTTCAACGCGTAGACCTACTTAATCTTTGACATTAATCAAGCATGCATATGCATTATTTTGCTCGAGATTTTAATTTGAACTCGCTGTGCCTCAAAAGGATCCTTTTGAACAGATAATTGTATTTTAAGTATTTTAATGTAGCCTACTCATTTTAAAATTGCCCTAGACAGAGGGATAGCTATCCAAAATAAGTTTCAAATTAGTTCATCTGGAAAACGTCTTTGGACGAATGTAGTCTGTAGGTAGCCTAATCACAGCACCAATTCAGTCAGGAAAATGGGGAGCATTGTTGGGCTGAATGGCCTGTTCTCGTCATTATGTTATGTTATGAATATGCCAATAGGTGTACTTTTAAGAGTTAGCATACAGCCTAGTTTCTTTAGTGTCTGAACAAAATACACCCCATAACAACGAAACAGTATCAACGTAGCAGATATGCCGACATAAAGTGTAGTAGCCTAAAGGCCATCCACATATGCCCAGATGCAGTCATTCATAGATAATGACCATAACATGACTATAACATGCTTTTGCGTCATATTCAAACAACACAATTACGAAAAGAAAATAACACCTCAACATGATTTGGTGCAGCCGTCATCAAATCTGGGAACCAACAAGTAGGCTAGTTCGACACACGAGCTGTAGCCTACCAGCAAGGGGATAAAAATAGCCAGTCCTCAGTCTGACACGAGTTTAACATAGCTGAGTCACTTTTATATTTGTTTCAAATTGATTAAAGATACATTTCGGTCCGTTTTACAATTGAAGTGAATGATGAAAGGACCTACCCTATTAATTGAAAGATAAGTCTGCACTGTTAGTACGAATTTAAATTCAAATAGCACGAATGAATAGCACACTTCACCTACGACTGACACTGAGTGCAGGTGTAAATAGACCGAGCTACATGTGCATCGTTTGCTTTTTTATTCATGGAATTACACAGCTATCCCTCTGCAAGCACGTCGTGTTAAATATTGCCATTAACACTAGGCACCCTACTGTATGTTTTTTGAAAAAAATAGATCATGAAGTAAAAGCAAGACAACTTCAAAGTAAGATTCCACGACGACGTCCGTTTCCGAAGTTCAGAAGTTGATATAAGCATGCGCTTACACATTAAAGTTGAGTCAGCCCATTAACCTAAAATTATTCAATAAAAACGGTTTTATACCTCAGTTCAAATTTATTCAAGGTTGTTATATCATGCGTGTTAGGTCACTGATGGGCATGAGACTCGCGCGGCAAAGGACTTACAGGAGAATCGTAGGAAAAGGCACATTCACTCTTGAAAACCCTGTCTCCCGATCTGGGAACTCTGATGGTGGGCATGTAAGGGACCAGCAGCTCTCCTAGGTCTGCAGCCATCTTCGCCATCCTACTTCCAGCCCCACACTGCTACAGCCACAGTGCGCAACAGGGACTGTTGGAGCGGAAAGTAAAGCATATGATGCTATTTATAAATCATACTGCCCAGACATTCCAACTGGACCCCAGGAAAGAGGGCCTTGAAAACAAGACTGAGAAGGGCAATTTACATTATGTTTCATGAAGTACCCGTTGGTATTATTGCTAGAATACCATATTAGATGAGCAGAGGAATCTTATTTTGCCGTTTCCCGTCTAACTGTTGGTTAAAAAAAAAAAAAGTGCAGCTGTTGTTTTTAAAACGTGGGAGCTTACTTCCCAACATTTCGTTGCCCAAAAGCCTTAAACGAACTCCTTTATCGATGCAAACTAACTTATGGGCTATTCGCTTTAAACAAACAAACTAGCAGAAACAAAAACATCTATGAAACAGCATAAGTTAATCGTTTATATTAGGCCCACGTTCAGATTTGATGCTTTTCATTGTATAAAGATTTCACCAGCGGGCGTTCCCTTAATGTCCTCGTTCCTATTTTAATCAGTGCAAATTTGACCCATTCGACATAACAGAAATGCGCATCTGATTGTCATCCCCGTGCGTCTCGACAGTGCACCAACTTTAATTCGTTGGAGTGCCAGAAGAGGTCACTCTTTCCTCCAGCAGCAATCAAGGCATGCAAGTTGGGGAATGAATGGATTAAACTAAACTAAAAGGGTAAATATACACAAAGAATTTAATACTCAGGAACAAACAAAGGGGCTACGAGGGGCAAAACCACAACCAAAAAAAAACAAAAACAGAACAGAACACAGGCGGGCGGAACACAGGCAGGTCAGAAATACGGGCAGGCGGAACACACACAAACAGGCAGAAACTCACAAGCAGAAACAGTCACAAACACAAACACAAGCACAAGCAAGCAGATGCATACAAGCGAAACACATGAAACGCAAGCAGGACAAAAGCAAGCAGGTACATATAAACGGATACAAACACAAGGAACCAGCACCCGAGTCAAGCCGGACAAAGAACTTAAATAGACAAGACACAGGTGAACTCAATACATAATCAAACGAGAGGGAAGGGATAACGAGAGGCAGGTGGGGACGATGATTAAATAACGAGACAAATAATGGAAAACAATAATACAATTAACACGGGAAACCAATGAGGGAATGAACAGAAATACAAAAACTGAGAAGTGCCGCCAGCTGGCGGCCCAAAAAGGAAAAATAGAAACAAAAAGACAGAACCATGACATCATGAGGATAATAGATCAAGGCTTCATTAACCAAAAAAAAACAAATAAATAAATAAATTGGATACAATGTAAATTCTATGTAAAAAGCAGTGCAAGTTGCTCTGGATAAGAGCATCTGCTAAATGCCTATAATGTTATGTAATGACCTTGTGCATTCCAAACCTAAAGTAACTACCTACAAACCTACAACCAGCATCAACAGAAGGAAGACAAAAGGTGACTGCTTTTATTTATTTATTTATTTATGTAATTCTTTCCTCTGTGAATGTAAATGGAGATAACTCTATTTTGCCCTTGATTTTTATTTAGAGAAGTTTCAAGTGTTAATTTTGGAGATCCCAGACTTGCCAAGTGCCACTTGTTTTCTGGTCAAGGTTGAGGACAGGGATTGATTTAAACCAGGTCAGAGCCATTTTTCTGTTCATGAGCAACTGAATTTTGTCAATACTCATGAGCTTAGAGAGAGAAAAGAGAGAGAGAGGGGGAAAAAATTGAATTAAAAATCTGATGCAGTAAACAACCATTCAAGTGTACAGCCATGCAGTATTAAGCTTTGTGACAATTTATGTACTGCTATACCTGCAAAAATTAGTTTTGTAATGGCACACCACCTTTTGCCTCATATGTATTCCAGCAGTCTTATTTTGTATATTTATTATTATTCATAATAATAATGCATTTTTTATTCAGTCAAAACTGAGTGGCATGAGCTATTTACAGTGATGTTGCACTAGTCAAGTTAACATTTTGTAATATTTTATTGTATTTTTTCACACCAGATAGGTATTCTTACTGTGGTTCTGTGATTATGATATTACATCACACATCACTGAATATTGCGACCAATAAAAAGCAGCTTAGTTTAAACCAAGGGTGTAGTTTATTGTCTATATTGTTTCTTCACTTTTCAGAACTTGGACTTAATAAAACCCAGATAAGAAATAATTCAGTTATCAGTGTGATTTCCTCTTGCACACACATAAACAAGACACACAATAAAATGCAACCTCTACCTGGTAAAATAGACAAAGTTCAATTTTTCAACCTTCCAGGTCATATTTGTAGAAACTTAAAACTGATGAAAAGTACAAAATGGATACAGAAAAGGCTATCCACAAGAATTTATTATCCTGGGCAATGCAACAATGTTGCAACTAGCCTGTCACCAAAAACATAGCTTTGTTTCATGGGTATTATTTGCAAATGCAGAAAATAGTGTTCTCAAAATACTTAATTTGAGGTAACAGTCAAAATACTGACAGAGATCTTAAACTGATCTGACCACGTAATTTACAATAATATTCACTAGTGACAATAAAGTTGTTCACTTAGGAAAAAAAACTTCATAGTTCATCTACAGACACTGTAAAGGATCTCAAACTCCAGTCTTGGGGGGCTGTGATGTCTCCATGTTTTTGTGGTTTCCTTCCAATCAGCAGCCAATTAAGGCCTTATTAAAAAGCATGGTGACTGGACCCTTCAGCCAATCAGGGACTTGGCACTGAAACAGTGCAGCAAGGCACCAAACCTCAGCAGACACTGTGGCCATCCAGGGTTCGAGTTTGAGATCCCTGCTGAAAGCATATTCACAGTTGTAAAGCATTTCATTTAAATATAGTACAGTGCGTCAAGTTCGTATTGTCTGGATTTACAGCATGAATTTGAAGTCATAACATTTACAGGACATTCAATTTACAATTTCGGTATTACATAGCCTACACATTTTAGGTACATATCCCTTAAAAATATGTTAAGTACATTTCAAGCCATTAGGCTCTGCTGAGGACAGTAGAAAGCTTTCATGTAAAATCAGGGATAAGGAATAATAACTCTGTAATTGCCTAATGTCAGCATGCTAATTTGCGTCCATATTAGATCATTTCTCAAACCACCCCTTTTAGTGTGCAGTCCTTCCGCTTGACTTATCCGTTCACTTGGCATTCAGACAGTTTACAGTGTGCTCCTGTCCATTACATTTATTTGACAGTGACCACTGAATCAGCCAGTTATTATGCTACTACAACTGAACAGATTAAAAGATAACTCGTATCATGGGGTATGCAAGTACACAATTACTTGTATCATGTAATAAATCACGCCATCAAAGCTATCCATAACCCATGCAACCTGTGATATCTATCATTTATCAACAGAAAACGCATTCACGTAAAACATTTGATCTGCTGCTTCTTCCATTTTTACAAATTGGTCTCACATACAGAGCCATCCTTCAAGAGTTTACTTCATTAGCAGCATCCTCACAGAATACTTACTTTGCATTCAAGTAATACTGCCACCAGTGTTACCTTCCTCTCCAAATTGTCTTTGCAGTCGCATCTGCCAACACTGCCAATAGTGATCATTTCAATTAATTTTGTTAATCACACTAATATTTTTTAAATAATTGGTTCTGTTTTAACGTTAATTAGATCACTAATATAATGCTAACAAATGTCTATGCTATTATACTGTAGTATATACATGTGCTATACCTAGGTATTTATATTATTGGTGAGTGCAATGTAATTTATTAGTCGTGTCATTAATGTTAAGGTTGCTTGTTCCGAATATATAGGGCTTGGTAGGGTTAAAAAGTGCTTGGCTTGGAGTGAAGGAGTAGTTTTTTTCCTGGGTAAGTTACAACTGTATTCTCACGTCCGCTGGAGGGCACAAGAGTCTAGTGTAGGAGGTAAACCAGAGGAGAACAGCAGTGTCCATTTAACTCTGTGTAACGAGGCAGTAAAACGAAAGAGTCCAGACAAAAAGATCGTCTGACACTGAGCACCAAACAAAGTGGATTTCCCAAAGCTCACTGATGAGGGTGCAGATACTCTGCTGTGAAACTGTCCAGCTGAGACTCCAGATCAGTTGCTTTGTGTCTGTAAAAACAAAAAAAAAAGGCATTCGTTATTTCTGCACCCATCCAACTTTGACTGATCAAACTTTGACTGACACGTTACAATAAACAGACAAAGGAGGGAGCCTCCACATAAACATGCTCATAAAATCACAAATCCATTGCAGGGCACACACACCATTCACTCAGGAACGCTGCGTGCAAACTCCACACAGAAAGGCCCTGGCCAGGATTTGAAACAGTATCTTCTTCTCGCGATATCTTATTGATTTATTTAATTACAAGGAAATGTGAGACATCTAGAGCAGGGTCCATCACATAGCTGCTGGGTAAGTGGAAATAGCACTGCACTTGTACAAAAGGACAATTTCGATCCTAACAGGACATCCAGGATCAGGCTTACTTATTCCAAATCCTGCTGCCGAGTAAACTCCATTCATTTCGCACAGATGGTTTTAAATTTTCATACTCTCAGCAAATAGGATATAACTGATTTCACCTGTCAGTTCGCAATTAAAACAATTAAAAATTGAATATCTTTCAATTGGAAATATCCGATAAATAGCACACACAGCACAGTAAATGGAAGCATAAGTAGTTCCGACTGACCTAAATTCCTAGGATTCCTGGGAACCACTGTGCGTGCTGGTTTTTGTTCCAACCATAATAACAAGCTCTGTATTGTAATGAGCTGCTAATAGTTCTGAATTAGGCACCATTATAGTCTAGTGAAGGACGATTTACCCTCTTAAAGTCAAACTAAGCCATCCATCCATACCTCACAACAGGTATAAGCTATATCAGGTCTGATGATTACAATTCTGAATTCATACACATCCCTACTTGGTAGGGGTAGGAGAAAAAAAATCCTGTATATATAGATGAAAATCAATTGACACTAAAAATCACTTTGGCAGGCATTTCAAAATCGGTGTTTTACACCAATTCATTTGTGTTCTGATGCCAACTCGCATTATGTCGTTCAGAATTTTATTACGACACTTACAATTAAGGCTTTGGAGTTCTGATCAAAACAAATTATTGCCACACAGGCTAATAATAATGAAAAACCCTAGGAGCTATGTCAGTTTTAATTTAATCATGTTGAGTAATTAAGATAGCGTGACATCTCATTTTCGACTTTTCATTCAAATTGAGTGCTTTCTCTTTGATTCTCATAATGCTACAGCTGTGCAAGCATTATGATCAATAAACAGCACAAATGTCAGACAACGAAAGACAATAGGCTCAAAGAAACAGGAGTAATTATTTTTCTGTGGTTCAAGTATGGGTCATCGTCCATTGGGTTCTTTAAAAAATCTTTTTAAAAGACCTCAGAATATCACAGAACACAGTGTATGTTCTTCCTGTGTTTCGGCTTTTTTCAGCGTAAAAAAAACAGAATCCTGTGTTAACGTGACCATTATTTATTTTAAGTGAATTTAAAAGGTGTAGACAGATAATTTTCTAACAAACAATTTTAAAAACCTGCAGGAGAACCCCAAAGCACCTGGCATTGACAGAAGAAAACTCCTGAGTGCCATGTGACCAAAATATTCACAAGCTCATTCATTCGACATGCTGATTTGTTTAGAACACGCTTTACCGTGACTGGTTCTAACAGCCACCTGGAAGGGATCTGAGGATAGATACTTCTGATAAAGGATGGATGGATGCACTGTTTTCTCCCAATACATTTAGTGGAGAAAATAGTCCATAAAAAAAGAGTAAAGAATATAAATAAAAAATAGAAATACTTTGAGATATGTCTCGTTAATAAAAAGTCTTATTTCATTGTAAATAAACAGCATGCTGTTTAAAAAAACCCTACCCAGTACGTACTGTACCGTGAACTCTTTATCGTGATATGAATCGTATCGTTAGCTGTGTGTACTGTTACATCCCTACTACCAGGGGTGTAATGTTTACCCCATGGAATACCTGGGGGTGCATATTAGCCCCTGTGAAACACAAGCAGGCCCTACCTGAGAGCCTTTGAGCGGCTCTGTACGGTCTCCAGCTGCTGGATCCGGGCAGTCAGCCTCTGGATCTCTCCTTCCAGCTCCTTCTGGCTCAGGTCAACCTGCCGGCATAGCCGAGCGAAGCTAGTGGCCATCTCCCTGCATGGAACAGCCCCATCATCATCCACGCACACACCTCTGCATCCAAATCAGCTCAAAGCAGAACCACACGTACATGCTCAGCTAAAAAAGCAGTCTGCAGAAACGTACTGTATGAGCGACATCCCCAAAAATCATATTGTTTTTCTAGATTAACGGGCAATGATAACATGATTAATGAACAATGTTTTTAGCAAGTTTTGTTTTGACCTTCTCAAAATGTATTGAGGAGCCCTTATCCTACATTACATTACATTACATTATAGGTTCTTAGCAGACGCTCTTATCCAGAGCGACTTACAACAAGTGCATTACAAAACTCAGAGACAAGCGCTTTACAACATTCCTGCAAGAGAGCTACAATAGGTATAACTTTGCTTAGGTATAAGTGTGAATTGTACACCCTATTTTTTTTTTTTTTTTTTTTTTAGAAAAAAATGTTAGAGGGTAGTGGGGGGTGATGAGGTGAGATGTAGCTTGAAGAGGTGAGTCTTCAGTCTACGTTTGAAGACGGCCAGGGTCTCTAAGTAACATTAATGCACTTCTTTATAATCAGGAAATATTGGGGCATGTGATTTAGAAGGCAATGTTCCATGCATGTTTACATTATATACATTTATCAATTATTTTCAGTGCATTTAGGTGACTCACTAATTACTAGCAGACAGTAGCCATCAGAGACAAAACAATATAACACTGAAAAAATACTACTGTATGTGGTTTTACTACGGTTCTACTTCAATACATTGACAACAAAGCAACAACACTGGTGTGTTAGATAGATAGTTAGAAATCCTAGCTTTTCAGAAATGTCAAAGGAAATCACCACTGCATGAAAACGCACATCATGGATGAAACTGTACTGGTGATGACACAGAATTTTCAAATCACACACAGGCGAAGGTAACATGGTCAATACAGGAACTGTTGACATGGGCAGAACTTCAAAACAACAGAAAACACCGGTCAACCACCCTTTCCAGGAATATGGTAAACAATACAATGATGGGATAGTGTGGGTCAGCAGTCACAGGAACCCCACGGTAGAACAAATAAAACTACTCAAACTCTGAAAACCAGCTGTGTGGTATTTGCAGGGTCACTACCAGTCTGTGGAGTTATTGCTCAATGCTCCAAAACGGGGTCACAGCGATTAGCATGAACACACGTGAATCCACACATGCACACATGCACACATTACGCCCTCCTAACCAGGTTCACTGAGTTCACCTGGATGGAGCCACTTACTGCTGGACCTGCTGGCTGCAGTTGCTGCTGGTGAGGCTGACGATCATTCGCAGCTTCTCGCTGGAATAGTCCACAAACTGCCGCTTTAAGGCCCTCTCCATGGCTTTGGTGGTCCACATCATTCTCTCGTAAAGGTAGAGTAACCCGTACATCCCGAAGGACAGCCCAATGATCCTCCACCCCATTGAACGCCACACCTGTCGCAGGGACACAGCTATTCAGAAGAACGTCCAAGCAAAAAACCTACCTGTATTCAAGTTTCACTTGAACACTTTTCTAAAATAACACTTGGAATGTAGTACTTAAGAGTAAAAACAGTCAACTATTTCCATGAAAAATAATCAGATGTTGAGATATCTATACGGGAATTTGCAGCCAAATGCAGTCCATAGACACTTGGGCCTTTGATTACTGAAGGAAAAATATACTTATTAAAAATACATATCATTCAGATGCATCAAATGTTCTGGCTATGTCCAGTTCTGCACCTTAGCAGTGTCAGCATGAGAAAAAAAAATTTTGTTTCAGGAGTCAATTTCGCTGTATTGATTTTCAAATCATTTCCTGAACTGGCTAAACTGAATAGACCTGAACCCTGCTGGCTGTTCACAGAATAGTAATAGCTATGCATATTTTAAGAAGGCATCTAATTTGTTGAAGAACCCTGTTATGCAGACTACAAAACTACTTAACTTGTATGTAACCTAGTCAGGTCACAAACATGAAAGCGCTAAATAATTGTGTGGTACTTCCAAGCATGTACTCCAGGATTCACCGTATGTCTTTACACATGTCCATCCCTTCAACCTTATCGTGCTAATGGAATGAAAACATATTGTATTACAGTATTGTCTCCCTGCCCATAATCCCAGCTATCCAGAATTGTGCTTTTGGAAAACACTGACGTGCTCATCAGCCTGAATGAGAAAGGGTGGGGCTCGGGGCTGGATCTTACCACGCCCCCAACGATGATCACGCCCATGGAGGCTCGTGACATCAGCGAGGCCATGCCAGATGCCACGGACATCATGAGCTGCTCGGGGGAAGCTCTGGCCTCCTGAGCCAGGGGCCCGGCGTGGGTCGATGCAGTGCTGTCTACAGGCCGGGGAATCTGCAGAGGTCATGGGTTATGAGAGATTTATCACTTTAATCCACTGTATAAAATTCATGCACACAAACAAAGCACCGGCTCCAGTGGAGAGCCATTAGCTTGTAGCCTCAAGTCAACATTTTGAAGTAGTGCTTTGAAAACTGCACCAGGAGGTAGAATCCCTAATCCCTCCTGGCTTAGGGATTCAAAGAATGTGAGAGGAGATGCTAAAATGAAACCATGCTAGAGATTCATAATATGCTAGAGATTCATAATAAATTAAAGGCGTGTAAGCACACGACATTCGCACCACGATATAAATCTGGTTAACAAAATAGAAAATAGAAAAAGAACTGTTTGGTATCTAGCAGGTTAAGATGGCATGGTAGGGACCACACCTGTAAGTCTGTGCCAGGGCACATAAATTAGCTTGGTCTACCATTCAGTTTCCCCCCCATTTGTGAGCCATTTAACTTGACAAAATGTAAATTGCACCTCTGGTCTGCTATTGCTTCCTTTGTATGCGATTTAATCGGACACACAATGTCGCTTATTTGAATAACAGGTTAAAATACGGGGGAGAACGGCTCCACCTGAGACCAAGGTTTGAGAGCCTATGTTCTGGGAGATTTGATACATAAACGGCTCTCTTGAGAAAGCAGAACAAGTTCCGTTCATAGACAAAACAAGAAATGTGCAAAATGCACAGGAAATGTTTACGTTTAAAATGAAACCTCAACAACTGAACGTCGGTCTGTCAGCTACGTTCTTGAAAAAAGCGCTTGGGTTATCTTGATTGACATGCACTGAAACGTGAGGTCACCTGAAAGTTCTGATCCACTATCCTGAGAGCCCGCTTTGCATTGGCAGGACCCAGGAAGCGGTTGACCAGGGCGGTCCAGCCCAGGGAGAACTGGAATTCAATGTTCTCCTGGAAGTCGGAGCAGAGGGTCGCACAGTTGAGATCATAGCTGAGATCAAACTTCCTGCAAGGGACGTGCATGTAGAGCTGGCTCTGGACACTAGAGGGCAGCAACGGCCGGATTCTGTCTGGCAGAGCAACACCAAATAAACATTTGCATGACAGCACAAAAAAGTCCTTTTAGTGCAAAATGTATTAAGCACTGGCATAACAAGGCTGTACCAACTTTCTCAGGGCTGTTCATATTGCAGTGGTCTCAGCGTACCTATCATGTCTTTCTGAGATGACTGTACGATGGTGTCGACTGTACTGGAGCACTGGAAAGCCAGGTTCTTCCCCAGTCCCTCCTCTACATGCGTGAGCAGCTCCTAAGTGACACAATATGACAGGAAGTGCACAGAGACAGTCAGCTAATGGATGGAAACATACATGACATGCATTTGATCAAGACATGGTGTTAATTCATGCTCCTTTAAGGTTTATTCAGTTATTGGCATGGGCTAATATATATTATACATACATTTTTGTGGGTTCCCAGCTTTTAATATTTATCCAGTTATATACGTAGTTCCCCACCCCATTATAGTAACATCCTCCATCTATTTCAGGGGGAGACACAGACAAGCACGCGCTCCCCTCCCAAGCCAGTCCTCTTCACCTACCACCTCTCACCTCCTCACCAAGAGGAGCACATGCTGCTGCTGGTGCAGGCAGACTGAGACTGAGGCACCTGATCAACCAATCAACGCTGTTCGATGAAACGAGGACGACGCCTTCCTCGCTACTGAAGCTACAGCTAATCACTCGCTGCCCTAGAGGCCTTATAGCTATAGGAAGCATGCACAGGGTGATTGTCTTGGTGGGATTACCAAATCAGCAGCCACAAACAAACCCATTATGATAAAAAAGCAAAGGCTTTTGCTCATAGATTACCATGAGATGAAGAAGAGTGGACAACCTGAAAAACCTCAATCTCAATTGGAAAAAAAAAACTAAAAAATAATGTGTTGTGACTTGGCCACTAACTGAAGCATTTGCTACAGAATATTCAATATCCAACTACATCTAAATTTCGGCAGTTCCTTCTCAGGAAACCTTTATTTCAAATGCATGTTTCCAATAATATAGAGCTACCAATCAAAGCAAAACTGAATAATGAATAGAGGTCCCAGCTCTGAGGTAGACAGTAATTCACATGAATCATCAGAGGATGGTAGATAGTACACAACATTAACTTTCCTTGGATGGGAGCCAATGCTACAAATAAACTTTCCTAGAATGTTATTCAAAAGAGTCATTGTCATGTTACAGTGGCAAAACAAGACATTATTTAGGCTTGCTCGACACCCATTAACAAAGTTACAGCCTTACCACCAAATGAGCCCAAACATTGGATTGTTTTTATATTATATGTCAACAACTGGAGATATCAAGCATTCTACGAGGTTAACTACCTAGCAAGCTAGGTCCTGTGGAAATGAATTTTCTCTGTTCAATTCAATTCAGGCACCCTCACATCAATGACAGAATTCTATGTTTTGGCCCCTCTTTTTCCATTACTAATGACCTTGGAGCTCAGTGACCCAGACATCTGACTGTATCTCCAGAATAAAACATGACAGCGGCCATGAATATCTGTGAGAAAGCAGCTTGAGCAGGACGGGCTGACGGAAAGTTCCGGAGCACTCACGGTCTTGTAAAGTTTCAGCATGTGAGGGGAAGGATGGAAATCCGAGTGAAACTCGTCGATTAGCGTCGAGAGACGGCAGATCTCCTCGGACATGGCCACGGACACCTGCACACCCAAACGCCAAAGACCAGTGACAGAAAAAAATAACAAAACTAATGTTACCAACATGGACATAAGATGGTTTTAGGAGAAAAAATAAGCATCCCAAGGCCTTGCAAGGGATTACCACTGTGGTTTCCGCCTCAACCACCTGACCGCTTTCCAGCATTAAAGTGATAGTAACGTGCATTTGTCGTTCAGTTTCCAAGCGCCCGATGATTAGAATTATGATGCTGCTGAGGCGTTTTGCTGAGGTGGTGCTACCTTGGCTGCGACTTCTTCAGTGACCGCCTTTATCCTTCTCTTGATGTCCTCAGTCAGGAGGTTAAGCTGGTTGCGAATAAAGTCCAGAAGGTCCATCTGGGACTCCCTCTCTTCCAGTGAAAAGACCCTGCAGTGGTCAAATCCGGTCAGACCTTCGATGACACACAGTGGTCTCGCCCTGCTTCTTGCTAATTTGCAACATCAGGGCTCTAACAAACGAGACCATACGATGGCCGGGACATTATAGCAGGACCGTGACGTAGTTAAAGCCTATTCAAACGGACATCCTCGCTTAAAGTCCTCCATGCACACCCTATTTTACAAAAAACAACTTGGGCTATCCAATGTCATTGAATGTAAGCCAGCACTGTTCAGCTACCTTTGAGGAGGGCCCAAAACCAACAGGTTTTTTCAGCAGCATAACCGCTGAACAGGAGGCAAGCATAAAGTTAATTCCAAACAATTAGTTTAATGAGGCGGTTATGGGCCAGGTCAGAAAACCTGCAGGCAGCTGCTCCTAGGGTTTAGCTGTCAGAGCACTGTGGTGCTAGTCATAAGAACCTGGCTGTGATATTCTAGCGTATGCTCTGAAAGCAGTGATTTTACCTGGGTATATTAATACAACACAATAAACCTTTGCCCTCTAGGTTTAATTCCTGCCAAAGATCCAACACAATGAGAGCAGCATTCTTTCTTCATACATGACCTACGTTTAACGTGTGTCTGACGATGCAGTGAAGGTTGCCTTGTCCGAAAGGCAGGTCAATAAGAAAAAAAAATATATATATATTTAACGCAGGAATACCCAGAGAGAAAAAAAAGAAAAGAAAAAGAGAGCAGGACTCACCTCTTTTCAGCAGAAGCGATATTGATGGAGTCCATGATGGCTCTGACAGTCTCAATGATCTGCTTAGCCCTGATCGTGTGCTGCTCAAACTTTGTTTTCACTGCTGACTGCGAGATACACTCCTGCGAGGCCGCAACACATTACTGTGACACGTCTGCCCCGCCAAACCGCGGACGAGGTGCCGACCTGCTGCCGCGAAATCAGGACGAAAACGCAAAACGAACAACAGAAGCGCCGACGGAAGCAGCAGGTCTGCACCTTGTATCCGAGGGCCCATGTTTATCTCAGAGTTGTGTGCTCATTCAGGAGTAAGGAAAATAACAGAAAAGGATAAATTAATGCAAACCAAAAATAATCAATTTTTGAACATATAACCTTCATGTTACAGTATAAGGTCTCATGCACAAATCTGAAAGTTAACTTCCATACTCCAATTCACATAAACCGGGCATGCAGTTAACTGAAAAAATATGCAACCAAAAATTGAACATAAGAGTGTCAACGGCAATGTCTTTGATAATATTTTGAACAGTACTCATTTTACAATAACATATGATTAATTATTTTCTCATTTTTCTCATTATAGGTCTTCTTATAGTCCCCAATCTGTATTTTTGGCCCACAAAACAATTTCTTCGAAAGAACAAAAAACTGATAAGAGAAATAGGTGAGCCGCACAGTTTTGGTATGGAAGAAAGTAATTATAAACCCATTACTATTTGAAATAGTCAATCTGAACAAAGACAATAAATTCTGGATGAATTCAGCTTCAAAAAGTGAAATGTTTTTCTCAATTGACATTCAACCAGTTGAAAATATCAACAGAACCGAACAGAACAAAAAAAAAGGAGAAAAACAGAAGATACACAACAAAAGAGAAGAAAGAAAGATAATATGAATGGGGGGGGGGGGGGGGGGGTGTGCCTTCGCCAAAGTAAATCTAGACTTCAGCAATGAAGACATAGGTTGATAGAAAGTGTGCACTGATTGGGCCTGCAGTTAGTGACACGGCTGGCTTGAAAAGCCACGAGAGACTGGGAGACAACAGCAACATTAGACTGTCTCCAGGGGAGATGCACACGTCACCGAATCACATCGCAAAGCTTTCAGACCCCACTGCAGTGCTGACACCGAGAAACACATAGACTGACACCCAGTTAGAGGAAGAGAGAGAGGGAGGCAGGGACTGATGGGGAATTCTTGAATTACACACCATACACTAAATAAGATATTTGTGAATTTTACAGCCAGTGTTTGAATCCCTGGCTGACTTCCGCATCAGAAGCCACCAGTTTTAAAGACGTTTTTTCCAATAAAGATGTTTTATTCCTATAAAGTCTCCTCCTCTAAAAAGTCATTGGGTGAGTATATATTAACAAGACATTGCTACTGGACTAACTGAGTTTGTCCTAAAAGCTTGTTGTTCAATTATCACATGACAATTTTCTCATTCTATAAATATTACGTTGGAAAGCGATATGTGTTTATGGCTGAAGTTGTTAGTCTTTTAAAGGGAGTAAAATGTGTGAAAGCAGGAAAATGACATCACAGGCATCTCGTGCTCTCTGCACTTGCCTCAAAGGTTCTCTCAAATCTCTGGAACTCCTGCAATCGGTCCAGGAACCCTTCAGCTAAAGCACCACCTGCAATTATTAAACTCACTTAAATTCATGAACTAGCAACACGTCATCTAGCACTCATTGGCCCTTTCAGAAGCAAAAATCAGGATTCTAAGCCAAATAAACACAAAAATGACAACAGACCTGTTGGTGGCAGCTGGTATGAAGTATAGTTACACTTGTCTGAATAAGTTATGTGACAGAAAATTCTAGAGATGACACATCTGACTACTGGTAGAAATGGCTTTAATTTCAACCGAAAATGTAGCAGTACTTGTCTTTAAACGTGCCAATCCTGCACGCCCATGATTGGCATGCCCATTGGTCATTAACGTTGATCCCTTACCCGCCTCGGGCATGCCCTGGGCACGCTGCATTCTGGAGTTCAGCACCTCTTTGGCAGACACAAAGAAAATGCGATTGGGCGCCTTCTCCCTGTCAATCACCTTGAGCTCCTCCACAAGGAAGCTGACACAGCGGTCTGTGTGCTGTCTGCGCACCTGTAAAAACAGCATGATTCTAACACCAGGCTTTTAGTTATTAAAGTCTCAGAGAAGCACTCAGCAACAGTTGGGACAGTGCAACACCGCAGGCTAAAGCCTTTAGTCTAAACCCCGGTCAACATAATTGGCTCAATTACTTGGCATACAGCTCTGGAGTTTCAGAGGCTTGACCCTGTCAATGGGTAGCTTTTCTTTATCTCTGCTTTCTGAAGAGTAATGCCAAAAATTCCTTCTTTAAAGAGCAACCGTATGATTTTTGATCAGCTATTTTTTGGATATTGCAAGAATAAAGTTGGAGGTGCTTGACTGTGATTACTCGTGTTCTAAGGGTGGAACAGACAACAAGCTTTGAAAGGTCACACAGGTTTGAATGCATCCAGAACCTAACAAGTGAGGATATGAGCACACACACACTCATGCACACGCACTCTGTCACACACTCTCTCTCACACTCTCACTCTCTCACACACGCACACACACACAAACACTCATTCCACCTACCCATCAACGCCGCAATTCCTACCAAATTCAATTTATATGTATTTTCGGACAAAAATTGTTGGATTAACCATATACATATCACCTTAGAGATGTGCCATATTTGCTATTTTTAATCTTCTGAACTTACGTCCTCCATATACTCTGGCTCCGAGGCAGACGCATCCCACCGGTTGTTCAGGATGAAAATATTTGGCTTCGAAAGACGCTCGTTCACTTTGTGGAAAAAATGTTTCTCCTTTCAACCAAATACAAAGGCATACAAATTAATGATGTAGCAACGGATTATATTGCAGATGCTGTTCATGCTGTGGGCCTCTTTAGGTCGATGAACAATGTATAACTGAACTCAAATGCTTGGTGACCGATGCATAGCTCATTACATAAGAGATGCGTGCAAACATGTATGATCAATGTAGGTGACAGGTAAGTTAAGGTCAATAAGTAGCCTGAAAAATGTTCAATTGTTAAATCAATCATACGTAAAACTAACCATTGCATCAACACTGTGTTTCTGTTTATTTTAATAGCCTCTTCTTACTTTTATTTTCTCGTAGATGTAGCTTAAGACTGGGCGGGTATGATTAAGGAAATAAAAATGAAAGACAGCCCAGAGGCCACGTGGCACTGAGGACTGTTATTGCACACAAGAAATATTATCATAATGGCGTATCACCCAGTCCAAGCGTAAAATCTCCCTCCATTATCAACACATAGAATTACAAAAGAATACGAGTTGTCACCACCTGGTGACATCATAACCAGGAATCTACATTTCCATATCCATTCTGTATTAATTGAATTAATTGAACAGATAGGTCAGGCCTCTGTGAGAAAATGTTAAAAAAACCTGTCTTCACACTGCTGTTTACCCCTGGCTAATACTCTACAGTCCAAAGCAGCAGTTGCACATATTTATAGAACACAGTGCACAAGACACTATGCTATAAATAACACAAACTAGCGTAAGCAACAGACCTAACCAGCCGAACCTCAAACTGCCCGTCACTTTCAGAAGTCTAGTGTGAATGAGCAGTTCTGTGATTGGCTGCAAGCCCTGGGCATGCCATACAATGTTGGCACATTCAATGCAGCCCCAGTAGGCTTGTGTTATCTGGGTCATGAGTTGAAATCTGCTTTGAAAACCCTTCTGCTTCTTTATAGACAAGGCCTCAATCCTTAAATAGTTTCCAGTTTTTGCATATTCAGCCAATTCTGAAATACAATATACATTCAAAAGACGCAATGTCAGCACAGATCTAATTCCAGATTAAATGACACAAAAGTACAGTGCGTTTCATGCTGCAGTATGTCAAGTACTCCACTCAAGAATACTACAATGCAGTATATCTGGACATGACTGGCACTCCAAGATACAGGAAAAACAATCCAGAAGACTTAAACGGGATCCAAAGAAGACTATTAGTTCATATCTTGGTCAGTTGAGTCAACTACACATTGTCAAACATGGTTTCTTCCCAAGTTTAAATATTTTGATTATTTTTTTAAAGATACAGAACGGCTTACTGACGATTTACTGGGCTTACCGTGTTCATCAGTGTGGACTCTGAGTTGGCTACCAGCACAAAGACATCCGCGTCCAGGCAGAACTTGTCAATCCAAGTGTCCAGCTCTGAGGTGACATCAGTCCCCGGGCTCAAGGAAGAAGATCAGTGTTATAGCATAAGCCTTTAATTCAATTCTGCCCTGTATCTCATTACCATTCACTCAAACAAGTGCTAAGAGGTGGGAGAGCTTTAAATGAGTATCGCCAGCCTACTGTCAGTATTTATGACAACATACATTGTCCTTTGGTGAATACGTGTCCTCTGCTGCTACATCTACCATTTTAGGGGCAATGATCTCCATTAGCTCGCACTGGGCATCTTATTCGCAATCATACCATTTCTTTCCACTGCTATGCTGCTATACTCAGCCGCAGGTGTCAGATAACCCCGGAACTCCCAGTAAATTTACAGCCTAAAATGACTTTCTCAGAGATACCAAATCGGATGGTACAAAATGCACCGCGAGTCAGCGCTTACTGAAGAATTAGCCCTAGGACCTTAAATACAATTAGACATAATGTATTTGTAATGGGTTATGGTCATACGCTGTGAAGGTGCTAAATGAGCAGAGATGTCACTATCAAGAGAGTAAATAAGAAAAGCAAAACAGCAATAACATTATCAACAGTACCGATACAGTTGCTATTTCTGCATCATAGGCTGGGAAGAGATGGGGAGAGTTCGTCTGTAGCGGCTGTTCTCTACCTGTCCATGAGAACCAGGTCATCCCTCAGCAGGGCGCACTTGCTCTTTGGCCAGAACACCTTGACTAGACAGCCTGCGTCCAGGCTCTCGTCCATATGCAGCGCGTGGGCCAGCTGGTTGACCGTCTGCAAAAAAGAGCAGGGGAGGGTCAGGGCGGTCTACCGCAGCCTGACCGTGACCTCCTTACCCCACTGGCCCAGAATGCCCCTGAAGACCAAAGCCAAGCAGCTGCTTTCTCACTAATTGATAACGGAAGTTGCAGCAACGAGCGCTGATGTATAAATAAATGATTAGCCATTGCAAACTGGGGAGAACAAGGGGGAAAGTGTTCAAAAATAATAAATAACATGGTGTGTCGTTATCCTGAGCTTGTAAAAATGTAAAACAGGCCGAGACCGTGAGGGTCAGTCTGTAGGACAGCCGAATATCAACCCAAGTAGAAATCCCCTAAGTGATTTAGGGTTTGATTCCCAGCTATGGCATGTTCTGTGCTGCGATCACATCTCTACCTGCACCCTCTCTACCCTATCTATTTACTACTGACATGTTGCAGAAATGTGTTCCTGTAAAAAGATATGGGCACCAGCTCCCATGTGTGTTAAATAAGGAACTGTACAAGTAAACAGTACTAGTGGATAACTACAGGCCAGCTACTTATGAGTATCGGTTTCATTTTATAAAACACCTCATAGCATCAAAATGGTTTGAAGAAACTAGAGTAGACCTTGAAACCAGAAATCAGCCCATGCCTTCTGTGCACCAGGCTCCGGAGGGGAAAGCTCGTAGATGGGAACGCTGTACCTTGATGCTCTTTTCCTCCTCCGAGCCCTGGGTCATGAGGTAGGCCTTCTCCTGGTCGGTGCCCTCCACGCTCAGGAAGCAGTTGGTGGTGTGGCCGATGCCGCTGGGCAGAACCCGGTCCCGTAGCATGGCGTTGATCACTGTGCTCTTACCGTTGCTCGTCCTGCAAGGGGCAGGAAGCAAAAATAAAACCTGGGCCAAAGTTCTGCGTATAGCATGTAGCCAGCTTACCGCATTTCTGCAATATTGCTCATCTTGTGTGTGTGTGTACTGAAAATATATACTGTTGTGTACTTTTTTACATTTATATTAGATCTCAATAAAAATTCTTTCAACAAAAAAGCCAAGTTACTCACATACAAATATGTTAAAAAACAAAACAAAATGCACACACACACACAATTCCTAAAACTCTTTTTACAAGTACCATGTTATTGGCAACAGAGCGCTACATTCAAATAATTCAACTCTATTTACAACTGTATTAACATTCTTATCATACAGGTTATAAAGGGGCTGTCTCTTGCCCAACAGGCAAATGTATGGATATAAATTGTATGACTAATCATGCGTGTCATTATAAGCAGGGCAAAGGTGGCGCTGATTCCAGCAGAACTCCAGTTGGCATTACTTCAATGTTAAGGCAATCATTCAAGGAAGCCCTCATGGGAAAAGATTTTCTTACTTTCCTCACCTGCCAAAAAAGGCCACCTTCATGTGTCTGCGGGCCAGCACCTCTCTGATCACAGACAGCTTCCTGGCATAGGCCTGTATCTGGGCCTGCTGCTCCTTCTCAGCAATGCATTCCAGGTCCTCGTTTTGGCATGTTTCTGACAATAAATGCCAAATGCAAAGGCCACAAGAAATCCAGCACCGTGAATCAGCAATGTCACTGCTTTAGTAACAAGGTGCAGACCAACAGAGGGACTTGTAAAAATGAACAACTGTGACCTGGTTGAAATATTACTATTACGCTTAAAATCGTGGTTACAAACCGTATTCACTATGGTGAAGCAAATACTTTAATCCAGGGCAAATTAGTTTTCATATATTTTCATATATTATGTTACCAATCAACAAAGTCAACTACCTTTAATAAAGACACAGCAATGGAGCCATTGTAACAGTTCTATGGCAGACATGTGGGGGCAATCTGCATCCCTAGATAGGCTACAGCTATAATAATAAGAATAATAATAATAAGAATAAGAATCGGGTTTATTGCCAAGTAGGTTTACACATACAAGGAATTTGTTTTGGTCAGGTGGTGCGTAACAGTGAACATAAAATAAGATAGGATAAAGTAAGATAAAATAAGATAAAATAAGATAAGCATATAGAAAATTATACTAAACAGCTTCAATATACAGGACATACACAGATTCTGAAATCAATAGAAAGCAAACTGTGACCTAGGCAGGTCAATCCAGACAAGGATGTGTGCCATGAAGCAACTAAATTACAGTAAAAAGTCTGGTGCCCTTTACCCTCTGTTATTGGCACTTCTGTTGGAGAGGTAGTCTATGATGTACAGCAGTGGTGTCAAACTCTTTGCCATGGAGGGCCGTGTGTATGCAGGTTTTCATTCCAACCAATTAATGCTGCCTTAATTGAGTCCAATTACTCATTCAGCCATATGCGTTTAACTGCATTGAAGCACAGAATATAAGAAAATTTTTATTTAGACAATGCGGGTGACCATAGATGTCGGGTCACCATTGTGCACAAACCTGCATCCCTAATTCAGCAAATAATTTAACTAATTATATAATCAAGATCTGAGGCTGGAATGAAAACCTGCATACACACGGCCCTCCATGGCAACGAGTTTGACACCACTGATGTACAGGATGACCTCAGCGCTCACCTTCTACAAATTCAGAGCCTTCCTGGACATACTCCAGCAACTGCTCAAATACTGCGCTGATCTTCTTCTTTGCCAGCACAAAGTGTTTGAGTGGTGACGAGTCCCTGTGATCCATGACAAACGTCTAAAAAGAGAGGAAATGCCAGTGATTTCATGCATTACACTCCGGATTCAAGGCTCATTTCTTACCTTTATAATGATGATAATATTGCACCCCACCTGTTCTAACTGTTTAAGAGAACATGAATGGTGCATTAAACTCAGTTAAAACATTACATGTCTTGCCTTCTAGGTGAAAAGGGCAGATTAAGGAGTTTCACAGACAGTGGCAGGGACTTAATCAGCACTTGTCCTTCGCTTGGGCTAACAATTAGAAGCACGTTTCTACACAAACAGTTTGGTGAATTCTGAAGTCACTAAAACTAACATGGTGTACATATGCAGAGGGTCTTCTCTGGTTAATAGTCACAGTCCATGGCTGAGACCAACACGCTGAAACTGCAAACCTTGTCAGTTGTACATTTCATTGCCCATACTCAACCGCCTGCGGACTTCAGCTAACTGTGTTTCCGTAACGTTGCAACATTTTTTGGGGCTTTATTTCGGACGAGCAGTGTTGTAGCCTACTTCATTAAGCAATGCCAATTGCGCTGGTACATCTTTTGACAAGGTTACGACTATCTCCAGCTAATATCAAACTTGCTGTTAATAAGCATCTGCCTATGAAACATACCTTGCTATTCATTTCTGCATTGGCCTTGACAGTTATCGTTCGTTGCGTTTGTTGTTCCGTCTTTAGCAAAAACTTTTGGATAATGGTCACTGGAATCAGGCCAACCTAAGAGTAGAACACTGTGATCTTGCTAGCAATGTTTGCCATAATGTTCAAAGCTGCGGGCGAACACACGGTTAGGCTGGTTAGCTAGTTATCACAACACAATAAGAAAGCGTTCACCCAAGTTAGGACGTAATGTTAGCATGGATACCAACAGCAGAAAATCTCGAATGTTTATCTGTATTGAGATAGCAAATTAGCGTTAGCTTTCTAGCAAGACAGGAGGCACTGAATTCTATGCAGTGTGGGAAAATGGCTATTCAAAACATTGCATTCCAAGGCATGCACTTACAGAAAGCTAGACCTATACAGCTAGTACTACACATCAAAATAATTAAAACGCTAAGTAACATAAATGTATTATCTCTTGACACACAGAGATAGCCTAGCTAGTCTACAGTTAGATAACTGAGATTCTTCCAGCTAGCAAGAAGCCACCAGTAGTCTAGATTCGTACTGCAATGTACGTTGACGTTAGCTAGCTAAATACGTTAATATCAACGAAGTCAACTAAATTTCTGGTTTAGACTTGCAGATAATCCAAACATGTTAGCTAGCTAATATTTAGGTTTAATAATCGAATGTGACCAACGATATGGACGAAACACAGCAAAGGCAAACCAGCTATCGCTAGATGGTTGATTTTTATTTGTGTAACGTTATGCACTGGACGTCAAGTAATAGTGTCCAGCTAGCTTGCTGCTATCAATCTAGACTAGTCAATAATTTCATTTTTGAATGCTCGTTGTTTCCGTTTGAATGCAGTGTTTGTTATGATGCCGATTTTAATTAGCTAGTATCAACAGCTAACTTTGGTATTTTGCGGTTCGTATTTAAAGATAAACATCCAAGCTTAGCAGTGTTAGTTTAGTAGCGGGATTGCTTACTAACCCAACAGCTAACAACACATTAACTCGCAGGGCTCATCTTCTGTGCGTATCCATGGCATCGCAGAGAGCTCACAGCTGTACTCCTACTACCACTGCCTACTAGCCAGCTAGTTTACGTCCAGTTGTCGTTAGACTAGTTTAATTCATTCTTACCTCGATGCACTGCCTTGTTTATTTGCGGATTTTCATACCAAATGCTATGTGCAGTTACATTACCGATAGTTTTACTGGAATTACCCAGTTTTATATTGTAGTTAGCTTAGTGTTCTTGAAGGTCCGACACATTGGATGTGCCAGACTGCTCAATGCCGATACACGTGAAAAGAGAGGGGTTACTGTAGGTCATGAGACACTGGGAAACAAAGTTGAGAAATATAAAACGAGATTTGCACATCCTACAGACGCCAACTATGTTATGGGCTTGCCAAAATGAATACCCTCACTTAAATACACTACATATTGCTGAATTATTTTACAAGATTCATTCTTATTCATAATTCAGTTTGTTTAATTAAATGCTAGTAGGTTCTGTAAAGCACATTGTATGTAGCCTAAAAACTTGAGATTTAAAAACAAATGTTTTCAGCTGGAGTGAATTAACTTCAGTGCTACAGACAACATACAGATGTATCAATTCCATCTCATTTGTAATGAATAATTTTCTAGGAGCAGAATTTGTATTGCCTAATATGCAAGTATTACCGGTGCTGGCTGGAGTGGTGGCATTTAAGCACCAGAAAAAAAATGTGTATCACCAGAAGCCTGTTTTTAAACCTTGCTTAGACTATCCATACTCTGTGTTTGTCCATGCTTTATTGCACATAGGGAAAAAAAAAAAAAAAAAAACGGTCTGTAGCTTCTTTCCACCATTCTGTCTGGTTACAGCTCAACCCTCAAGGTTGCAATGGTGTTTTACACTTTTGAAATGTAGACCCGTCTGCCATCTGAACAACGTGTGGTGCAGGGAGGAAACACATCACATGCACAATATGGGTCTGGTGGTGAGGACTTCCAGATTATCCAGATTCCATTTTGTTGTGGTCATCCATAAATTGCACATACATGTGGATTATCTTTAGGTAACATGGAGAGATTGGAGACAAACCGTTTTCTCCACGCAAGGAAGAGGTCAGAGTGCGCTCATCCATTAACTGAAACCATGGTCTTTGTCAGAGCCACAAACAGCCACTCTGCTGTACTGGGCCATACTGAGGGGTTAAAGCTTGCAAGAAGAGTGGTGGTTTCTCTTCTTGCTCTTGCTGTGATCTCATAGCACAGAGACCTTGTCTCAGTGACCACAATAAAGGAGATTTATGCGTGGTAGAACACCCTTAATTCCCACAATGTGCACAGTCTCCTCATAGGAGACAATCACCTTTTAACCACAGCCAGATTAAGGCTGTCTCCTCTTGCTGCAGAAAGGGCCTCAGGTTTTCACATGCAGACACAGATTCAAAGTCAAGAATCCTTAAAACCAATAGTGGCCAGCTTTGTATGTTGCTTTGGAAAAGCCATTGATGCCATTGGCTTTTGCAAATTGAACAGTCAGTAATGAATCCCCGACTTCCTTATCAGAAGCTGCCAGTTTGAAAGACTTTTAATTTATTCCATTAAAATAGTCTCATCATGTTGTGAAATGAGAGGCTTAATATGCGTGTATGTATATTCCTTTATTATGCCCTTGACCCATCTTTGTAGTGTGGACTTTGACACATTCCATGACCTTGGCAACAACTTCTGCTGAAGAACCTGGCCTGCCTCAGCTTGCTCTCTATACTCGTGTGTCGCTCCCATCACTCTTCTGGTTGAGTTGTCTTCCTCTAGCATGCTTTCTCATCTCTCTGCCTGTCACTTTAGTACCATTCACTGCGTATTTCTTTTTAATAAGGTAGTTGCAAATCATAATTCATTTTTTCATTTGTTTTTGTCTAATGAATCAAAATATGTATATATCAACAATCACTATTGCAATCTACCCTCTCTATACCCAACGTGTATCATAGTTTAAATACATATAGCTTTATCTTTTATTTCATTCTCAAGTAAAAAAAAAAAAAATTAAAGAGGACTCAAAAAAAGCTTCCCCCAGCCCCCACAATGACATCACATCAATGAAATCATGTGATTTTGATCACACGGTTTGTCTGAAAGCTTAGTAGTAATTATTTTGATTTGCAAATTGTCAGCAGGAAACAAACATATAAAAGCTTATTTTGCATACAGCTCAAGGCCATCCAGCTTGTGCCTTTTGATTGTGGTAATGGTGCAATCGTGATCTTTATTAAAGCTGGCTTTATTCACTTTACCATGTATTTGTATTCCATTTAAGGGTAATTGAAATGAACATACAGTTTTGAAGCTAGCAGTTTTTTTTTTGTTTGTTTTTTTTTTTGAAATGTTGAAATAATATGTTGATATTAATGTTAACTTCCATTTGTAGATCAGATGACGGCATTTGTTCACAGCCATGAGAATGAATGATTGTACATAGATTGGACAGGTTTGCTCATTTTTAATTAGCTTTTAGTAAGAATGTGTATGCCATGTTAGCTTCAGCATATGTCACTCACATACATCACTTCTGGAAATTTTGGGTCGCAGTTTAAAATCATGCATTCCACAAATGATTGACTTAACACATTCAGTAATATGACAATTCTGCTTAATGTTCTCTTTAAGACTATGCTAAATTTAGCCCTGGGGGGTGATGTTCTGCCAGCACAGCATATTTCATTAAAATGTGTGATATTTTCATACCTAGGTATATTACCCTCAATGTGCCAGTCTCACGTTTTACCATTAGGTGTGAGATTTATTTTATGAGCTATGAGCTAGCCAGCTGTTTATGAAATGGGAAAGGTGTAGCTTGGGCTAATTGTACTCATTTTAACATGCATTTTGTTTGGGGGTTGTTCTCTTCCTGGAAAGCTAGCTAATGTGCTCATTTTAATGAAAGACCTGAAATTAATTCCTTTTGTGAAACTCTGAAAAGTGGCAAATTCTCAGTGCTGCACAGGTATAGCACATGCTCACAAACTTTGCAAAAGGCATACCTGCCATCATAACAAACCATGATGCTCTGGTGGATTAGCCTTTTATCTTTTATCTGATTGATCATATTAAGTTTGGGGCAACTGGGCAACTGTAGCAAGTTAAGTATTGTAATATTACATCAATAATGCTATGTGGACTACGATAGCCTGCCATCCCAAACTATTTGCTAGCTTTGTTGATTCATTGTTGAAAGTCAGTTTTATTAGTGGGTTTTTTTAGTGGAGATGTGACAAACGCTTCACTATCACCTTGAAAGCAGTAGTTGAAGTACAGCTCGTATGAATGACTGTACAATCTCCAGGACTTGAAAAAGCTATGGCAGATTTACCATAGATTGCTTTGTTGGAAGTTGCACATGTACATGAACGGGGTACAGAGTAAATATAATATTAGCAACAATAGTGATAATTATAATAATTATAGTGGCATTTTATTATATGATTGTACACACATTGTTGTGACACAAAATGTGCGCTTTTTCATTTGTTTCATTTATCTTGCATTGTCCTTGATTTACACGCAATACTGTACTTGGCCAATTATTATTATTATTATCATTATTATTATTATTATTATTGTTGTTGTTATTGTTTCTGTTCATCCTGAAACTGAGGTTGTAAATTACTGTTGTGTGGTTATATTGCCTAAAGCAAAAGGTTTTTCAAACGTCAATGTTTGATAGACATGCATATGGATACTGTAATTATCATTTTCTGATAACAGAAATTACCAACTTTCTTTGCTTTCTCATAGACATTTTCAGTTTTTTAGGCACAATTGTTTGGTAGGCTGTTTGTGAATTTTGTGTGTACATGTGTGTATTTATGTCACCCTTTTCATCAGCTTTGTGTTCCAGCACTTTGCACTCTCTAGCAATTTGTCCTCTCTCAGACAAGAAATCAGTACAACCCTGTGTAAAGCAAAATTATCCTACACATCAATTCAATTCAAAACATTCTGCATATGTGTGCAGACCGATTGGCTACATTGCACAGAGAGTCTGTCCTATTCCCTCTCATGGGAACCTCCATGTTGTTAAAATGTGACATTTCAGAGCCAGTAAAACTCAAGTGCTGGGCCGTAAGTACTCTGCTGTCATGCAATGACCTGGAGTTTCAGATTTTGTGCGCTTGTCTGTGACATACAGTCAAAGCTTCAAGTATTAGAGTTCAGCCACATCCGTCTGGGAATCCAGGGTAGGTGGGTAGGTGTTACTACTTGGTTATATCACTCAGAATAACTGTGTTAGTTATACAGTATTCCAGCGACCGTAAAGCAGCTGTACAAGCCCTAATAGATAAGATACATTACATTACAGTTACATTTGCATTTCACGTGCATCTTACCACACTAGTCGAATGACCCCTCCATCTGTGAGCCGGCCTACTCTTTCAGCACTGCGTCTCATAATCGGAATATTATCTTCTATTCATGTCCTGTGTTGCATTATGGGACTATGCAAATTGCATTTTAGTGTGATGCATTCAGCTCCTCCTTTTCCTGTGGAGCAAGGTGAAACATCCTTAATAATGCATGCTCGTGCAGAGAGATGTGCTCTCTGTCCTATATCCCATCATGGGCTCTCTTGTGTATCTGTAGATCCTTCTCAACTTGAGCAAATTACATTCCTGCAGTGCCTGTAGTGAACTGACCCAGCTTGCACAACCCCTGTGTTTTATTGGCGCTGGGCGAGGAACTGAGGGGACACTTAAGCTCAAACAGAAGAGTGAGGAATGTTGCACCGCCCGATGCAGAGGAGGACATTTATCTGTACTCATCTGGTGCTGCTGGGAGACAGAGGGCTGCAGACTCATTATGGTATGGTACTGAGCTCTCACAGTTGTAACTTTGGTCATCTTGGACACTGTTTGCTGTCTAGTGTTTTGGTGCTTTTGTGCTTGGAAAGTGGAGCAGACATTACTTGAGTTCTATCACATTAAGTGACGCACACTGTTGTCGCTGCTTGTAGTCATTGTTCTGCTACAAATAAGGGATACAGAGAACTTTATACTGATTATGGATGTGATCTTGTGCCTCTGTAATTAAGTGATGAATAAACTTGTCAGCTGTAGCATTTTAAGCTGAAAATTCATTTTAATTTAATATAGCTTTGTTTAATGTGTTAGCATTATAAAGTAATATGTGAAGTAATTTCAGTGATTGTCAAACTTAATTGTGGGGGACCTCTGACCACAGCTGCTTCCTATTCTTTTGCTGTATGTAACAGGGAATGTTTCATCAAATCTGACTTCTGTGTATTGTGCTTTAAAAAGACAGGATAGTTTCTGAAAATGTAAATGGATACTGCTGCTTAGACCTGACATTTCTGACAACATCAGTTAACATTTGAAACAATCTTCTGAAGTGACCTCAATACAGTATCTCTATAGTGTGTACTATAATGGAATTCCAGTTAATAAATGCAGCTTGATTTTGTACCCACCTCTTCACCCTCTGTAGATGGCGTATAATGACCTTGACACCTTTGACACCCGTGGGAGTCCCCAACCCGGTGACCTCATTGAGATCTTCAGACCAGCCTATCAGCACTGGGCTCTGTACCTGGGCAATGGTTACATCATCAACCTGGAGCCAGTGGGTCAGTACAGTTATAAGTACTCTTTTGGTAAACCCGTGTTTTCTAGTAGTGCCGTTGTAATTTAGGACATATGCTGTGCCTATCCCTCCCCAGGAAAGATCCAGGTGGGAAAGTCCAGTCTGAAGTCTGTGTTGAGCCAGAAAGCAGTCATTCGCTTGCAGCTGCTGAAGGAGGTTGCTAGGGGTGACTCATACCGCATTAACAACAAATATGACGACGACCACACCCCCCTGCCCATCTGCGACATTGTTCACCGAGCCCGGCTCTACATTGGTCACGAGGTGCCCTACGACGTACTGTGCAGCAATTGTGAACACTTTGTCACCCTACTGCGCTATGGAGAAGGCGTTTCTGAGCAGGTCTTTCTCTCATATGGATCTTTTTTTCAGTGGTGACAAAGAGCAGCTTGATGAACCCAGTCAAGGACACAGCTAATATTTGCAGTCAGCTCGTTGCAACCAAATAAAGCTTAACTAAGGACACCACCCAAAAAAAAGCAGGTCAGCAGATTGAAGAATCATAGATGTAAATTAGCTAAAGGTTTTTTGTTTTTTTTTGTGAAAAGGGTAACTAAGTGGAACACCCTGCCAGGTGCTTTAGTAGAGACAGAAACTCTTTTTCTTTACACCAGTGGTTCCCAAACCAGTCTTTGACATGCTTAATGGGTTAACACATCACCTGCATCTTGTTAAAATGTAACCTGTCAAATATAGAAATATGGGATTAAAATGTTAATATACCTACATATACAGTGCCAGACATACAATTTAATTTGGCGGGTGTGGATGTCAATGGAACATGCACTCTTATTTGACTGAAATAACTTGGTATATATATATATATCTTACAAGACCACCTCAACCCTTCTCAAAACCTACATTGTGCCCCTACCCCTGGTTTGAGAACCACTGTGCTCAACAGCCAGCAAATGACAGAAAATATTCTCTTCCACTCTCCACAGCCTTACACTACAGTAGGTTAAAAACGCTGAGCCAGCACATTGGATTTAGGGCATCACTTTCAAACGTCCCTGCTCCTCATCAGTACTTTAAACTGCCTGCGATGCACTATTACTATAAACCTGCATCACATACTTGCCTGTGTCATATTACATACTGGTGGAAAGTCTCAGTCTGACACAATGTAACTGAACACTAGAATGAATGCCAAATGATACCACTCTCTTGTCTCCTCAGGCAACCTGGGCCATTGAGGCCCTCAGTTTGGTGACAGCGGCTGCAGGTGCATTGTCTGTGCTGGGAATGATCAACCCCCACTACCGAAACAGGCCATTCTAACCCCTGCTGTATACCTCTTCTCAGTTGCATTAGGCTATCGTTGTCTTTGAGCATAAATGTCCCAAACTGCCCTCTTGGTCCAGTTGACCTCTTATGTTGCAGATCATGCCTGCAAGATACTCACAGCTTAGGTTTTATGATATATTTTATGATATATAATGCACATTGTAAGATGAGAAGAGAGAATACAGGTTGCTGAACGGACAGTTTTTATACATGCCATGGTGCAGTTCTTTAATTCTAAGATGTTAAGATGTTCTAAGTGCAGACGTGAAAAATAAAAGTAGTATCTTGTGAATTCTTAAAAGATATACATAAAGTCATTTGAAAGAATGACTGATGGCATTGTGAAATTATTCTTGCACTTTTGCTCCAAAGACAAAATTATATTGCTAATTTAACCATCTAACAGCTAACATTTGACTCTTCGGTCTTCATCAGAACAACCTGCTCAGTCCACACAGGTCTGTTTAAATATTAAACCTTATGGAACCCATACGTATACAAGATAAGCACATCCCAGATACATGTTTGAAGAAGGCAGTTCATAGAACCTAGGGCCGTGTCCAAAATGGCATACTTGCCTACTGTTGAGTATTTAAGTTGATTACACTGGATTGGAAAGTTAAGTATTTAAAATTGTATCACACAGAGAAGAGGCAGAGCCATCTTTAGGTCCTATAAATCAGAGAGGAAGAGGCAGGTCCTTTTTACTACAAGGGCCTGACATTTTATGACACTTCATCAGTACTATTGAAAAAATAGGATGGATATTTTTTTCTATTTTGACCATTGCATACTGAAGAATAAAACAGTAAACAGCAGGTAGTATGTTTAGTCGGCAGTACGTGTTTTGAGGACACAGTAGTTAGAATGCTGTTTCTGACACTACCTAGGACACTGTATAGAAAAGATGGTTGAATATATATATATTTTTTTTTTTTTTTTTTTTTTTTTAAATCTTCACATATTCAAACAAGAAGCAGAATAACAAGCATACTAGATATGCCTACCAATCGCCTATCAATTACAAATATAATTTTCTAATACAAACTAATAATTCAAGCCAAATTGCCAAAAGTCAGACATATGGCTTTATACCAAATACTTTTACGTCTTTAAAGCATAACTGTGCAAGTTTTCATTCTGGATTTTCAAATGTGACATTTTTACTCTACACCTTATTCCCAGGACTTTTCGGAGTGCATATGCACATTCTCTCATCTTCAAATTATTCTTCTTAAAATGATGCAAGCACAGTACAAATTAAATTGTATAAATTAAAGTAAAATTACCCTCCTTGCTGTGTGGTGATTAAATTCTTATTTAATCAGGTGGTTCCCACCTAGTGAAAATAAAAATATGAAGAAAATGTCTTGCATTGAAAAAAAAATTTCCTATGAAATGAAATGTTATTTCTGCTTGTTTTGTAACTTCACAAACTCCTAATCAAAAAATGTGCAACCAAGCTTACAAATTGTTATCTTTACTCGCTATATCACATAATACAGGCCATGTGTAGTCATTGAATATTTTTTTAAGACCACAAAATAACTCCCAGTAACTAGTAAAATAACTACCATAACTAATATTTTCTTTTCTCTGAACAATTACTTTAAACTACACAAACTCATTATTTCTATGAACATGACTCCTTTACACAATCCACATTTCTTAGCCCCCTCATATTTCAAATCAAAGGTTTTTTTTTTTTAGATAAATATATTGTCACAGAAATATGAACTACTCTAAACAGGAGTAATGCCTTTGAGCTGCAAGATGAACCTGAAGATGCTTCCAATCACTGACAGCATTAGGCAGTCTGTTACAGTACACTGGGTCTTGAAAAATCAAGTACTATCACCCTACTGTGCCACTGATCACACAGAAATGTTTAGCTGCTCGCTGAATCAAAAAATATATACTTGTAACATAAAGTAACCAATTGTTTTATTAAAATAAATGCATGTAAAAGAGGTAGCACCTTTGCCAGACAATCCCACTTGAACTAGAATGTACATTTATGTTGGAAAACAGATTAAAGATCGAAGGATGTGCGAAAGTCCCGCTCCCAGTTCCTGTCCTTCTCTTCCTGTCTCCTCTCAGCCCTGCGTCCCAGTGTGGCCCCTCTCTCCATGCGGCCCTTGGGAACCCGCTTCACTGCCTGCGCGTCCTTGGCCTTGAAGTGCGTGACGCGGGCTTTGGGGGCGGGGCCGTAGCCCAGCCCTCCCTGGTCCCTCTTCAGCACCGTCTGGATGGGGTCCTTTCGGCCCACCCCCTCAGGCCCCAGCCCCACCCTTGGGTCCCAGCCCTCACGGAGCATCATGCGGTAGCCGGCGCTAGAGGGGGGAAGGCAGTACTGGGGGGTGGGTGGAGGTCGACGCAGGCTGAACTGGTGTAGAGTGGAGCTCTGGTGTGTTTCCATGCTCTCGCTGTACTGGGTCCCACAGACCGAACACCACTGGGGCTGGGAGGCAGAGACACTGGAGAAACATATAGTGTTAGAGAGAAAAATAAAAAAAGAGAAAGCAAGTGCCCATTCATTAATGCTTTATGCAAAAATGTTCTGAAATTCACCTTTTCTACCAATTAATTATAAACTCGTAGTAATTATAAACTCATTTGTGGTTGACAACTTGTAATTGATAGAAAACCTTGACATATCATGTTACAAAGTAAATGAACAAGCATTGCAGCTTTGTATTTCCCCAAATTGAGAGATGAAATCTAGGTCAACCTTTTCAAACTCACAAAATTAGTTAAGAGTAGTTCAGCTCTCTCTTCCCATTGTTTATGCAACCATTTCACATACCATTCAAGAGTTTGTGTGTGGTCTACAGTTTGCCATATGATATTCACTGCTTTATGCTGATTCATAACACTCTTGCCCATTGAACCCAATTTAGTTGTGTTATTAAACCAAAATAAAAACAGGTGTGAGGGTGAGTCTCAGGACGGAGTCAGTACTGACCTTCTTGTGTTTCTGGGCGTGTCTGAACGAACACCATAGCTATCCAGCTCTCTCACCACCTCCACGTGACCAGCTTGGTCAGCCAAGTCGCGCGCGTCTCGACCCTGAGTGTCCACCACCCCGACCCAAGCCGCGCCCTTGTCCAGAAGAAGCCTCACGGCCCTCCGCTGCCCCGCATAGCTTGCGCACATGATGGCCGTCCAGTAATACGTGTCCTTAAAGTTTATGTCGCATCCCTTCTTCTCCAGTAGCTCCCTGAGTCCAGGCAGATCTCCTTCTTGGGCGCATTTCAGCAGCCTGTGTCCGTCCCTCTCAGAGGCCACGGCGGTGGGGCGGGGCTGCTCCCTCCTGCTGCCGTGCGCCCTTTCAGGGTCGGTGGTCCTCCTCCTCTTCTCCCTCCTGCCCTCCCTCGCTGTGCTTCCCTCCTCTATAAGACTCTGGTAAAAATGCCTGGCCTCCTCTCCACTTTTAATGCTCTGCCAGTCTTCCAGGCGCCTCCTCCTGTCGCTTCCCAGCCAGCACCCACTTGTCTCTTTGGCAGCAGTGAATCTGATCAGGCCATTCATGGCTGCACACTGTCATCACAAACCTTGTTGCAGAGTTGCTCTCGTGGCCACTGCTAGCCAAACACACGCCGTAAGTTTGTGGTTGTACACCCTTAAGAAAAGAACATAAGCATTGGATAGGTCACTCAAATAGGCCAGCCTAATGTGTCATTGGTAGCACATGAAATACAATGGAACAGAATCATTTTTGCGGTTGCTGCAGTTAGACATTTGCAGAAGTCAAGGCAAAATATAACATATTGTTCACTAACTCATATTTGAATCAGTCCCATTGGTTTTGTATCCCTTTACTCAACCCCAAAAAAACATAATGCACCTATAATTTATAGCCTAAGTCAGTTCAGTAAAAACTACACACGCTTTTATGTTTAAATTGCCAACATTACTCGTTACTTCACCGAAATTGCCACGTTAAAAGTTTTTCAATGTAAGCTGCAATTACGGCGTATTTTCTTTTCTAAATTTAGCCCACGGAATAGTTTAATTTTTAAGACAAATTACTGTAACACTGGTAACGTCAGACTACCGTTACACTTAAACAACGCGATACAGGAAAACAAACAAGTCAGAAAAACGCAAGTAAAGATTTAATTATGTCAGTTAAATCAAGTTATACTAATGTAACGTTAGTTACGGTCGCTTTCGTGGTGTAAACTGAAATTAATCTGTAAAGGATTTCCAACATTCGATGGTCCGAAAAACGTTAGCTAACCAGCTTAGCAAAAATGTGTAAAGGCTACATATAGCTGACCTAACTATAAATTCACATACCTGACATCGGTGGTCAGCTTCAATCTGTTGTTGGTAAGTAGTCTACATAACGTAGCAGCATGTAGACCACATTAAACGGATTTAACAAATATATAAAACATAGAAAATGGTACGTCGATTCAACCGAAACAAACACCGGAAACCCAGGGAAACACACTGGCGAATTTTGATGACGACATTGAATGCGTCTGACGTTAATTACGTACGCAATCACGTGTTTAACCTCTTCGTGCAGGTCCAAATCTGGCCAATCCTCAGCCATTTAGGGCGCGTTCTATTTAAGTCTTTATCAGAGCCAGTTCACAGGGTCTATGGTTCCGACAGTAAGCATAGGCTAGGTCAGGAAGTTATTGTAAATCAACCTAGGAGACAAGTGCAATATAAGTGCTGGATTGAGATGCAAGTGTACAGTAACATGAAAGTGCTACAGGAACAAATTAGAAGGATTCAAATGATAGAAGCGATCTTAGATTTGGAGTGCCCTGCAGAATAATGATAGTTAGTCCAGGTACAGTCTGAAGAGATGCGGGGAATGATTCATGGAGGAATAGGGAGTTTGTTCCACCACTGTGGAGCTAGGGTGGAGATCACATATATAGAACAGGTAAAACTATACATGTCATAGATCATAAACTCCTTGACCACAACTGTGCAAAACCCAAGGGTGATATGTGGAACTACTACTACTAAAGAAATATGAAGCAAAAAAGAAAGCAGTGTACTCTGGTGTCCCTTAGTGTCTCCATGTCTATCAAAAATACCTAAATTGTGCATTGCTGTACATCATAATATAATCAGATATTGCAGTAGAATCAACAATTTTGACTCATGAAATTCACTTCTGCATCATTATCAAGTGGGAATTACTATCTTCATCTCAGGGGTCTTTAATATTGTAGTGAATATTATTTCTGACTGGATGTTATATACATCATTACAATAGGCTCATTAAATCGTCAGTCATCATTGTTCACTAAGCTAACCAATAAGAATCCTTGTAACACCTTTGTCATTTTCATTTAAATATACTGTGTATACAGTTCAGATGTTGTATTCACGTAAACAGTAGCTTGGAGATCATGGTATTGATGACATATAATTCCATCTGTGCCCAAGCATAAACACCATTATTTGTTTTTTGTGTCTTTTCCAAATTCATAAATCATTCTCCCAAAAAATGTTTCATTTTTTGCTACCGGGAGTGGTATTTATTGCTTATTTAAGGAGGGGTACCTCCTTAAATAAGCAACCATTAATTCATTTAAACTTTCAGATATTTAGCTAGAGTTGATACCTTAACCTGTGGTACTGTCAGGCTTGTACAAGTGTCAGACTCTGTCCAATCGTAGCTGGGCAGATTTGCGAGGGGCACATTTTGGACGAAAGCAGGTGCAAAAAAATAACACGACTGTGAGTGAGTTCCATGACTCTGAAGGATGGCTGAGTTTCTTTTCTTTGTTTTTGGTATTATATCAATTTTAGGATATGTTTTCGACCATTAATCGCAGAATGCCCTGATACCCAACATTTTAAAGCCTAGATAAATATCTAAAATATCCATATTAAAAAGTGATATCCATTCATAAGAAGAGGAATGAAACCCAAACCATGATCATTGTTTTAAAACCACTTTTCACATGAGAAACTCAAAATTCAGAATACAGCATCCATCATGTGTCCTTTCCCTACCCGGGCGTGATATGGATGTTGTAATATTACAAAAGTTTATCATGTTAATATAGCTTCTTGTGGGGAATTCTCACATTGATGGAATAGCAATAAACTCAGAGGTGTGTGTGTGTGTGTGTGTGTGTGTCAGGTTTGCCAAGTCTCATGCATCTGATGAGACACTCAGGCGTTCAGCCTTTATCTCACACTCTCACGCTTCTCCAGAAATCTCATGCCAGAGCTATTTACAGATTTCCAAATGAAGAAAATTGTGCACAGATCCATTACACCAGACCAGCTGCCCAAAGTTACATATCATATCACATATTTATCTCTGCACTATTTAGTTTTATTTGATTCATCTAGGTTATGGCAGTAGATTTTGTTGTTGATTCCCTGAAAACATTTGCAATTAATTGTTATTAATAAATTAATTGAAAATGAGAAAAAGGTTCGTATTTTCTCATTTTATGGGTAGAAAAAGATGTGTACAATGCATGTAAGCACGTGTGTGTGCAAGACAGTCTCAAATGGAAAATCTCACTCCAGCCAACTGACCAAAGTTGGCAACTCTGGTATGTGTGTGTGTGTGTGTGTGTGTCTTTGCGTGTCTGTCTCTATTTGTCTGTTTCCAACCCGACACAACCTGATCCCAACAGGGAGTCCCATGACGCCAAGTGTTGCTAGGGCTGATCAATGACTTTCGAAGGGAGACATGGATTGATAAAACAACACTGAGAGAGTGCTGTGAAATCGAAGGGTGTTGGAAGCAGGTGATGATGGAAGCGGGTGAAGAAAGTAAAGAATGCAGGGGGATGAGTAGAAGAGGAAGTAGAGGAGAGGGACAATTGCGGGTGTGAGATGGTGGGCGAGACAGAGTGGGCCAGGGGGGATTACTATCTTTCACATGTTGCGCTGGATCATTCGGCTCTATTGTGGCCAGAACAATGCGGGCACGCAGGGCAGGGCTTAAAAGGATAGGCACAGGCGACCAGGCACACAGTGGATGCCTGTGAAGTGAGGGAACTGCTGAAAAAACAAGGTATCTGAAACTTTGCACCTCTTCATTGGCATGTGTGATATCAGTGACATAGATACAGGTTGGGAACAGCAGGACACTTCTAATTACACAGAATTATGAATGTATTAATGAATCTTCAGAAATCTACTTAAGTAAGCTTATAGGTAAAAGTTTTTTCATGTTATACTATCATTGGGAGACTCACACTCTCCAGCTTTTTGCCATGTAGTGCACTCAATAGGGACCGCTAATATTGGCAGAAAAATGTATGTGCACGCTTAAATTGTCAGTTGTCATTTTTTAACAATTATTTTTCTCACTATTGTGGACATTATTGGATTATTTATTAATCATTGCATTGGGAGAGGCAAGCAGCTATTAAGATTTGGTCACTTCAAAACACAAAATCAGATGAAAAGGTGTTCCACTAATTCAGTGTTTGCATTTGTTTGAAGTGCTTAACTGGGTATGTTAAGGCAAAGGCAATATTTTATTGGCAAACACTGTGTTGAAGATTCTGGTTTATTTCACAGATGAAAGCTTGTTCAAAAGCTGTAAATAGTTTGCAGTGTGTTATGTCATGGTGTTCTGTGTTGTGCTCAAAGCTGGTTTTTGAATTGGGCAATTGATGGGGAAACGCACTGTTGTCACTGTTTCATTCCTGTGACACATGTGTGCAATGTGCTGACCCAGGCTGTTCTGTGCAAACCAGGTCACATTTATGGCTATCTTGCACTAGCACTGAATCACAAAGAGAATGAATAGCCCCACTCCCACCCTGTTTCACAACACAGCACAGCATACTGAGACTATATTGCTTCATTACAGTGAACCCAAGCTCTTCATTGATAAGTACCAAAAGATTATTTGGTGATTGGTCACTGGTTTGATTCTACATTGGTTTAATTATATGCTTGTAATTGTCACCAACTTAGACAGAAAACAGTACAAGCGTTGTACACTTGTATTTGTGCAGCATAAGGGTTTATTCTACATTTACATGTACATTTCTACATTTCTCTATTAGGAAAAACATGCGTTCTCTCACTCTCACTCACTCTTTTCTTCCTATTGATAACGGCTGCATTTAGGAGGACTGTGCAATCCCAGGCTGCTCCTTGATGCTGTACACTCTAGCAGGTGGGGGCACACTTTGTGGTGTGGCTGCCCTAGTGCTGCTGATTGTCTCTACATCGACCGATTTTTGGATGCAATATCGCTACTCTGGAAGTTCAGCCAATCAAGGCCTCTGGAGGTTTTGCATCAATCACAAGTGCCATGCTCACACTGTCACTGTTGGTAAGCTGACAACTATATTATGGTTTATGTGTACTATAGCAGAATACTAAGCAAACATGTTCTGTAAATTGTGTTTTTTTCAATAAAAACATTATTATTATTATTATTATTATTATTATTTAATGAACTGCAGGGAAACTTATTAGGCCATGGTCCTATAAATCAGTAGCCACTAGAGAGTTTGAAATGACAGAGGCAGACATACTTTTGAACCAACTGTGTCTCACATTGTAATGTTTTCTTTTTTCATGTCACATTAGAGAATGTCCAGTAAAAAAAAGTAGATGAGACAGATGTCCATTTATTAAAATCAATTGAAATGCAGCTAAAAATACCTTTACAAGGTAATCCCTTTGTTAAGAGCAGGAATAATTATCTCTCTGTTGGTATTCATTTTCATGCTTGATTGTTAATCTTACTAAGTAAAGGGAAATGGGTCGAGATAAATGATTAGCTGAAAGGTTAGGCTTCTGCCCACTATTTCCAGCTGAATGTTTTGGACTATGTTATGCTGAGGTTTGTGTTAGAAAAGGTGGCTGTATCTTGTGTAACTAGCGGTTGCTGACAGGTGACTATGCATTTATCATCACGTAGCATTCTGGGATGCAACTCGAGCCTTCATGCTGCTGTCTGTTCTGAGCTGCTTTGCTGGGGTGCTGCTGGGCCTCAGCGCCTTCGCCAATGGAACCAGTAGACGAGTGAGGACTGGAGGAATTGCACTGATACTGTCTGGTGAGAGAGAGAGAGGCAGAGAGAGACACAGAGCGGGATAGAGTGAGAGAGAGAGAGAGAGAGACAGATAGAGAGAGAGAGAGAGAGAGAGAGGGGAGAGCGAGAGAAAGAGAGAGTGTGGGGAGTGTGAGAGAAAGAGAGAGTGTGGGGAGCGTGAGAGAAAGAGAGAAAGATACGGGGGGTGGGCGGGCAAGAGGGATGGCAAGGACAAAATATAGTATATAAAGGGAGCAAGACGCAGAGGGCGATATTTGGAGATTTGGCCCACTCAGTTCTATGTCAAACCGAAGTAGTTTTTTAGAACATTAACACTAACCGGCTAACTATAGTAACATCATATCCATTACCAGTTATAACTCATTTAAATTATTTTTGCTCGCTGTACAAGTTTGAAAATCTCTTTGGCTTGCTGGTTAGCTTAACTATCATTCACATAGTGGCAGGTGCCGTGCAGGTGTACCAAATGATACTGTAATGTATGGGCATAATAATAGTGTAATTCACATTAACAGTGAAGTATTCTACAGGCATAAACCTATACTCCAACGCTGTATTGTGTACCCAATAGTGTATTATTCCTACAGAACTGTATCATTTGTTTGCAACAAACATTTCCATCAAGCCAGAATTCACAACTGGGTGACAGTGTATAATCATGGCTTCATCTGCTACAACGGTAGCTTTTTCTAGGTAGCAAGGTCATGGCTATTTATAATTTTATGCTAACTTGAAACTTTGCTTTAGTTTGATACCACTGTTGATTACTGTTTGTGCATTCTTCTTATAATTTTAAGCTTTCAAAATTAACTAAAGAGACAAGTGAACTAAAATGTGTTTTTTAAACAATTTTTTTTCATTATTTTCCCACTCGGATACCCCTATCAAACCTGCCTTTTGTCTAGTATGTTTAAAATCCTTGTTCTTTCTGTCTCTTAATCCTCTCAATTCTTTGATCTCCTAGGGTTCCTTGCACTGTTAGCTTTGTCCATATATACAGGGGTCACTGTTAACTTTTTTGGCAAGCGGTTCCTTGACTGGCGCTTCTCCTGGTCCTACATCTTGGCCTGGGTGGGCATCATCTTGGCCTTTGCTGCTGGTAAACTACCTTTCCCACCCATCATTTTACTGGTTAATTTTTATACAAACACAGATCTAGATATACTATACAGGCCTGGTGGAGGTAAATAACACTGACATATTCTATATAGTTACCAACCCACTGGACTATATCGGCCAACCAGAATGTTGAAGTCTCAACCAGAATGTTTCTTGTTTGCCACAATTAAGAAAATGCAGTACCTACTGAATTAGGTAATTTGGCATTGATTTTGTACATTGATTTTGTGCCATTTAGAAGTAGTAGGTAAATATGTTGGTACACTATCGAACAGATTGTGATGTCTGCCTATTCAATACACAATTATGGTACATTAACTTGCACAACAAAAGCATTGTGATTGGAGTTGAAGATATGGAGAGTATTGATCACTGACATTTTAATTATTTGAAGAACTACTGGGTTTAAAGAATTGCATTGTTAGATGAACTGAAGTGTTCAGAATTGGAGATGAGGGAGAGGAGTCACACATTGAGTATGGTAATAGGTGCTCCAATGGAGCAGCCATTATATGCTATAAACAGTTCGTTAATCAGTTAAAACTCAACTGTTTTCATGACCCATCGAAAGGTCCAAACATGACGTTTGGTAAGTATACTGATTTAAAGTGTTGATCTTGTGTGATTTATAGTGTTCTCTCATCCTCCAGGGGTGTTCCAGATGTGCGCTTATCAGAAGAATGCCACTGGGCCACCTACTCCCAACATTGCAGAAAGCTAAACACACTCGCTTCCAAATCACCACCACATGACCCACATCACAAACAGCTAAACATCCTCATCTCCACATCACCATCACACTACCCAACATCACAGAAAGATAAACACATTCACCTCCAAATTAACATCACACAACCCATCATGACAGACAGCGAAACACACTCACCTCTAAATCACTGCCACACCCACATCTCAGGTAACTGGACACACTCACCTTCCAATCACCCTGACATAAAGTATACTTCCCCAGAGTGTAGTCCATAACCCATATTAAATTTACCCTTTTTTGGCTTGCAATTTGGCTGGTTCATGTGAAAACATGTACCAGGTAGTATCTGTAAGATCTCACAAAACAGTATTTCGGAGTGTCTCTCAAAACAAATTACAGTTTTGTTTCATGTTGAAAATCTCATGATTGGAACTTCGGCCAGTTGGAAATCATTGCCATTCCTTTGTCTCCTAATGTGTCAATGGCAATTCAAGTGCCCCATAACACCTGACAATTACGACCATGGAGACTGGCTCCCAACTGATAGCTCATTTTTTCACTAAACAAAGCCAGGTAATTTTCCACAACCATGATCCATGATCATAATCATAAGAACAAGTAAAAAAAATAAATAAAAAAACAAGATCTGATTACAGAAGCAAAATTTGGTATTCTGGTAAAAAAAAACAGTAAAAATTTCAAGTAGTAACATACAGTATTGTGTTTGTGAAATGAGCCCCTGAATAGAAACCCAACAATAACAATAGAATTGTTCATTATACTTGCCTGAACTAGCTTTGGCCAAAAAATAAAAGGACAATTTACAGTCAATTGGAACTGGGCAGTCCCTCTTTTTTTTACAGTTGAGGCCAAACGTTTACATACACCTAGGCTAAAGACATTCAAACTCAATTTTTCACAACTTCACACATTTCATGTTACCATACATTTCCTGTGTTAATAAGAGGTTAATTTCAAAATAATGGCTAAGAGACAGATTTATTTCAGCTTTTATGTACTATATCAGATTTTCAGTGGGTCAACATTTACATACACTTTGTTAGTATTTGGTGGCATTGCCTTTGAATTGCTTAACTTGAATCAAACGCTTGGGGTAGCCTTCCACAAGCTTCTCATAATACTTTGCCAGAATTCTTGCCCATTCCTCCTGACAGAATGGGTGTAACTCAATCAGGTTTGTGGGCCTCCTTGCTCAGACATACTTTTTCAGTTCAGTCCACAAATTTTCTATGGGATTCATGTCAGGGCTTTGTGATGGCCACTCCAATACTTTTACTTTGTTGCCTTTAAGCCATTTTGTTACAACATTAGAGGTATGCTTAGGATCATTGTCCTGCCAGAAGACCCAGTTGTGACCAAGATTTAACTTTCTAGGTGATGTCTTGAGGTGTTGCTTCAGTATTTCTAGATAATCCTCCTTCTTCATGATGCCATCTATTTTCTGAAGTGTACCAGTCCCTTTTCCAGCCAAACACCCCCACAACATGACGCTGCCACCCCCATGCTTCATACTGGGATGGTGTTCTTCGGATTAAAAGCTTCACCCTTTTTCCTCCATACATAGCGCTGATCATTATGGCCAAACAGTTCATAAAATCATTTAAAACGCCAGATTGAAGTTTGCAGGTGATCACCAGGGCGAAGACCTTGGCTTTTGGAGGAGTGTTCTTTGGTCAGATTAAACAAAAATTGAACTATTTGGCCATAATGATCAGCGCTATGTATAGAGGAAAAAGGGTGAGGCTTTTAATCCGAAGAACACCATCCCAACTCTGAAGCATGGGGGTGGCAGCATCACTGAGCAGGCAATAATGACCTGTCACAAACAATAGCAGTGGACACTGGAGGGCTGGAAAATAAAGAGATAAAAAGCACACGTTCCTTGCAGTTACAAAAACTGAGGCAGTTAATTTATTCCTGACAAAAGTAACCACTCCCATTTAATTGGCAGAGCAGAACCCTGTTGTCCATAATCGCAAACACAGCGGCACACCCTCCCGTGTGTGTAACCTACATTACCATGGTAAACTGTCCATTGTTCACTGTGTCATACAAGATACTGCAGTGTATTCAGATCCCCAATGAGTCAAAGTACAAAAACATGAAAAACGTCACAGTACACATTCCTACAACATACAATACTGAATCTGAGATTCTCATTAATTTTCTAAATATTATGCCAGAGTTTCAATTACTTATTAAAAAATGATACAAACAAGCAAAATCACCAAAACAAATGGTAAGCGGTGGCACAAATTGAGCCGCAGAGCATGTCCCTTTAAAAGCTGTACAATAATTTTACCAGTCATCAGTCAATTCTAAAAATGAGGAATTATGCAAGTTTTTCACAAACACAAAATCAAAGACAGAAACCAACTACATTAAGTGTTACACAAGAAATTTAAATCACTGTATATACATTTGCATTCAAGAATGAAGCAATGCGTTCTGATATGGCAGTGATCACAGCACAGGCTGCACTTTAAATGCTTGAAAAGTGGGTAGCTTTCAAATCATCCACTACAAAATTCCTCAGGAATACATTATTTGTCATGTATGAATCATTCAAAAATATCTCAGACGCAAAGTGCAGGTGGTACTCTTTTTTGGTGTAATGTCTGGGGTTTTCCATTCTGAAGTATGATTCTGACATACAGTACAGTCAAATGATCAAAACACAGAAGGTTACCATTGCTGATTCAAACGGCTGTTGTATCACATATCCCATAACTCTCCCTTATTATTGCAATGGATTGAACAATAACTCATTTTGTACACTGAAAAAATATCATCTACCTTTCAATACTTTCCACAAGGACTTATGTGGAATTTAAAATGTGTTTCCTTGGAATTAACTGAAAAACACAGGTCTTGATTTTGCATGTACATCCACAAGCTTTTCCTGTGAACACTGCAGGCTGTCACCATTTGTGCTACGAATTTCACTTTATGGTCCACCAAGACTCCCAACACCAACCTTTCACTCATTCACTGGAACACAAGACAGAAAAGAGCAGGAAATTATGTCATAAACAGCATTATAGTTAAGGAAGATAGTGCTTAAATTGTGTGGGGGTATATGGTATTAGTACGGACCACATTGTTGGGGAAGCTCCAGGGGAACGTAGTTGCTGTTGCAGAGGTGGACATAGGCAGCTGCCAACCTGCAGGGGGCGCTGTCAGGGATTGAGGCACAACGTCTTCTTTTGCACACAGACAGGAACTGCATAGGGTCAACCTGAGAGGGGGGTTCCATTCAGTTATAAATAATGTACATAATTTAATTTAATATCATTTTTATCAATAAATAAATATAATACATTGATTTAATTTAAATAATCAGAAGTAAATACGAAAACATAAAACTACTAAAGTTAATAATAGAAAAAAAATCTAATAATAATAGAATAGCATATCATCCAGATGAAAAAAGAATCCTCCTGTTATAGAAGTGAAAATTCTGAGTTCCACAAATGTTTGTCCTCAATCTTGTCACATATATGCTGATAACCAAGAACTCAAGATTTGCTCTCTCAGACAGACAGGGAATGTGGTGGTTTCCAGTAAATAGCTTACAAAATGAAAACCCTTTCAAACCTGGTCTTCACAGAACTTATACATATTTGTTGTGTAACACAGTAAATAAAAATGAAGGTATTGCAAGCCTGTCATTCCTCTGGTGAAATGAGACAGAGAGGCTACAGATATCAAAATAGTTTGACAATGACATTTCAAATTGTTTTTGGCAAAAGGCCATACAGACAACATCTGATTAAATATAGACAAAAATGTTGCTCAGTATGTTTAGATGGAATATTAACAAATTTAATTCTCGAATCTGATAGGTCGAGCCCGTTTCTCTCTCTTGGTGCCAGATCAAATCATTTCTCAGTTGGGAGAGATAAAAGTGGATGACATACTTTTGACCCCATCAATAATAGGCATTGGGCAGTATCCCAATAAGAAAAGTAAGAAAAGACTTAATAATAAACCCTGTCTGATCATATGAAATTGGTGAGGTCATGAGCTGAAATTAGCAGGCAAGTACTGCTGCAAAAATAATTAAATCTAAAAAAAGAGTGGGCAGTAGCTAGTGCAATCAGATTAATATTTGCTTTTCTTGATGAGCGATGGGAGAACTCACCACTCTGAAGCAGGGGCTGAGGGGGGAGTCAGGACTGGAGAACAGGGACACACACCTGGGCACGTCTGCAGTCAGGTCATGCCTGGAGGCATTGGAACAGAGTCCTGCCTTCCCAGATTCACTGTAACACTGAGCCCGTACCTGCTCACACGCAGGCACGCACGCATGTACACACATGCACGCACACAAATGCACGCATGCATGAAGACACAGACGTGAGCACAGAGACACACTCTCATGCAATGTATCTGCTTTAACAGTCAATTAAATGTGTTTTAATAGTACATTTACAGACTGGTATCCCTTCTCTCTTTTCTATCTAAATCCTTTGAATGTGCAGTATAGAACAAACTCTCCATATCTCACAGCAGAACCTACTTGACCTGAACCAGTCAGGCTTAAAAGTAGTCAACTCAGACAGCGCTCCACACTGTCGCTGATGCCTGTTACACATACTTCTTGATTTCTCCACTGCCTTTCACATGGTCAACCACCAGTTCCTCCTCACCACCTTTGCTGAGCTCATAGTTTGAGTCCTACCCAACAGGCTGCTGCTACTAGATGCTGTGGAGATGATCTACATCTGCCCCATGAAAACTCAGGGCTCTCCTATCACTCATATACTGATCACATTCAGCTTATCGTTTCTTTTCCCTCTTCTGGAAATGCCAAGTCACAGCTCAGCATACCTAGACATGTCAAATATGATAGCATCTCACCACCTGACCTGAAACTGAACCTTGGCAAATCTCTTACATAAGCTGCTCTCAGTAAGAGCGTCTGCCAAATTATGTAAATGTCAAGGTAAATAAAAATAATTGAGTGAGTGTCTGCATGCAATCACAGTAGCATGTGTAGGTCTCTCATAGCACCTTAGTCATACCTGCCAGCTGTGAATGAAGTGAGCCAAGCTGCTTGCCTGGGACCCATCAGGCAGGGGCAGCTCATTCCCTGCCTCATTATCATTGGTCCCCAGGAGACCAGCAGAAATGCCTGCAGAACGGAGATTCAAACCTGGTACAACTTGCTTGCCTCATTTGGTGTTTAAATGTATCACCTCAGCATAAGTTTATGAAACGCTAAATGAGAACAAGCCATTCATCTCATCTGGGACTGCCATTTTGCATTTAGTGAAGAGTATACAAAGCACTGTGTGAGTATTGGTAAGGATCCCAGGCAACAAGCATACACTGGGCCACTAGCGGCCTGCCATCGGCTCAGCTGTCAGCTTGCCAGCACTGCTAACAGCCGTTACAGCTGTCAGCTTGTTGGCAGACTGACAGTTGCCACTGATGGTGGTCCACTACATGCGGTGGGGCTTGCCCTCCTCCAGAGAAGTCCTCTCCTTTGGTTTCCTCGTAAAAACCAGCATATTTACAATAGGTTGGCTAAGTACCTAAGTAGTGCTTACCCTTCTAATAATAAGAAGAAGAAGATTCACATACCATAGATTCAATTATGATTAATGACCCATTAACTTCATACCTTTTCTACTTTGTAAATTCTTGAGATATACAATGTGAGAACATAGTGGAGGGGTTTCATATTACCATGCTGCCAGCCATCTAGAGTCAAACTGCAGAGAGCCTGTGATAAGTCACATGTCACAAGTGCTCCATCCTGATTAGAAACCTCTATAATGTTGGGTTCTCTCCTTATGGTAACCTCAGTGTGAGAGGCTGGTGCATCCATCATACGGCAGTTAACCTCCACCTGTAGAACACAGACAGAAAGTCATTATGTCCATCTCGTTAGGTCAGTTGGGATGTGATAGTATGGCTTACAACAGCCAGGCAGACTTGAGGGATTCCAAAAATTCTCCTATGAAAACCCAAATGGAGACCCGACAGGCTTACATTCCTGTTCAGAAATGCCTTGTGATTGGTTGACTTTAAACCACAAATGAATAAGATAATATTCTGCATTTTTACCTGCCCTTCAGGGAAGATGCTCACAGTGGTATTTCCCATTTCCACCAGTAGCAGGCGCTGTGGTGTCATATCTGGGCTCAGCAGTACAGTGAAGGATTCCTGGACAACATCGTGGGCTAGGAGGAGGGCACACCTCCCAGGTATTTCATACAGATGTCCGTCAAATGACACCACAAACTGGTTGGATACCAGGAGAGCCTGGTCTGAGAAGGGGAGAGAAAGTGGCTGCATTTAATGGGAGAGGAAGTGACATAAATGAAGCTAGGTCTAAAACGCACAAGAGTCAGCTGGCTTTATCAATCTAAGTGTGTACTTGTCATGCTGATAAAGCAAAATTGAAGATGAACTCATGAAGCAAAGTCCAGTAGCCAAACATTGCATTATAATCATTTAGAAGACACCCAACAACGAAAGGGCTGTAGGAGCTGCAACATCTGCTCTACACTGCTGCACATTGCTTTGAGGGAATGTATTCTGTGTTAAATAAAAACTCACGGCGGAAGGGACTGTCCATTAGCCTCCTTTTCAGTCGGTACAGCTCTGCTAAGGGTCTGAGAGAGGTAAGAGCCTGGAGAGGCTTCAGGAGCCACTCCTCAAGAAGGAACTCCGTCAGCCCGGCACCCCCAATCTCTGACCATGGCCCTCTTGGTAATGGCACCTGGACCGTCACTTCACAGCGCCTGTGACAAACACACAAACACCATGATAATCAGTCAGCTTTCATAATCAATCCCAGTAGTGATTCTTCAAAAGGTAAATTAGTCCAAAGAAGATTTCAGTCCCAACGAGGACCAGTAAACTTCCCTGCCCTGGTCCAGATGGGTACCTTTTAGAGAGCCTATACAATGATGCCAGCCGTCTTCTGATTCCAGTCAAGGCTGCTGCCACCTTAGCTTCTGTCCACTGTGCTGTTTGCTGGCTCACCTGAGACAGATACAAGCATGTACAACCGCAAGTGCACACACACACAGTCAGTTATACACACATGTACACACACTGAGCTTTAAGATCTTATTGCTTTACAGATAGTTCAAATATATGATTGACACCAATTCACAAAATCATATTCTTTAGATTATAACAGCTTTATTATCAAGCTTATCCTGAGAAGTCTTACAACGTCTAGGACCGTCGTGAGTGTTCCCAGCACTGCTTTTAATGGCGCACTCAGGTGTCGGTCCTCCAGTACTACAGGCAGCAGTTCCGCCAGTTTTTCTGCCCACAGAGTTGTTGTCTCACGCCACTCCATGTGTAGCCACCTTCCAGTCACATCCTGGTACACACCAGCCAATGTTGTCAGTGGCTCTGAAAGCAGACATACACCAGGTAGTGTTGTCAGTGGTCCTGGAAACAAATGTGCATTCTTGGCTTGGAGTGACAGGGGCCCCGTGGAATTTGCGATTCTGCATAACCCTTCAAAACCCTGTTATGAGCTAATTGGGTAGAGACACCATGTTATGTGTTAACTGTGTAAACACACTGCTTTTTGAGTTAGCAGATTAGAGACACCATGCTATGAGTGAGCTGGGTAGAGACATCATGCTATGCGTTAACTGGGTAGAGACTCCATGATATGAGTTAGCTGGGTAGAGACACTGTGCTATGCATTAGCTGGGTAGGGACACCATGCCATGCGTTAGTTGGATAGAGACACTGTGCTATGCGTCAGCTGGGTCGAGACACTGGGTAGAGACACTGTGCTATGCATTAGCTGGGTAGATACACCATGAATTATCTGGGAAGAGACAGCGCTGTTATGAGCTTATGGGCAGAGTGTGACTAAGTCTCACTCTTGAGTTCCTGCTGGATCTGCAGGGAAACTTGCTGCAGGGAGTCCAGACAGCGTGGCAGGGTGTCAGTGAGGGCGTGGCGTAGGGAGCCTCTTCTCCAGACCTGCCAGGCCTCTCTCAGCCCCTGGACCAGCAGAACCTCAGCCTTCTGTGTCAGGCGGTAAGGCCGCTCACTCAGTTCCTGAAGAAACAAGCTGTCTTTAGACTTGGTGGACACTGGTGAGAATTATTATTCAGAATGCTAACAAACATAGCATTTTATGAGCCTACAGTAATTGATATTGCATGGAGCCTGTTTTCTTACCCACATTATCAAGTCTTCTGTTTGACTTAGGGTATTTATGTGGGTCAGAAAGTTACACAGCCATGTGCTCCAGTAATTGTCCTGTGTGTAGTAAATGCTTTGCACTGACCTGGCACTTGAATTCCACAAGAAGGCGCTGCAGGGACTGTATTCTGGCCAACAGCTTGTTCCTTATCTGGGAGCCAAGCACACGAACCCGAGCCTACACAGACATCATATAAGACCACAGGGCATATTTCAAGCATTTCCATGCAGTATCAAGGTCCTTTCCAGAGATACCAGTCATGAAAAAGAGAACTTAATATAAAGGCATTATTTTTCTCTGACATAAGTACATAGACATTACGTGAAAACACTTTATTGTAACATCATATGCATGCACCCACAACTAATGGTAAGTGCAGGTAATACAATATTGAATTGCATTTTTTAACATAAATGAATCTTGTTTAGAGCTGGACATTACATGACTCAGCCCCTGAGAATCTTACTGACCTGCTGACCCTGTACAGCCCGTAGATCCCACTAAGTCTCTCCAAGTTTATCCTGCTTTAAAACGTTTTTCTTTAAAAAATGTCTAAAAAATGTTGCTATTATTAACATTATGCCCTGAAACGTCTTACCTCCGTTGTCCATAGGTTTTCCACACACCCTTGTGCAACTAATGTCAAACTCTGATTGGCTGCACCCACAGAGACTGACACAAGCTTCTGGTACTTGGCTCCACCCTCCCTCCTCTGGGCAGCAAAGGTAATATGGCGTCGTCCCTCCAGACATAGTGCTATGGTGACGTCATCATCTGACACAGATATGCACATATGCGCACAAACACACACACACACATACACACACACGCACACGCACGCCCACACACACCCGTAAACACACATACAAGCACACACACACCCGTACATGCACATACATGCACACACACAAACACGCACACACACACACACAAATACATGCACATGCACACACAGTAAAAACAGAACAAAACAGCTTTTAGTCTAGTATTTTTAATAGGATAATTGTTTGTGTTGGCTACCATAATATATCTCTGTCCAAAAATGGCAAGGGTCTTATCTATATATTTATATTAATAATTGATTCAAAATTATGTGATCAAAGTGCTTAAAAGAATGTGCATGCAAAAGCAGTGAGACAATATTGGCATATGCAATATTACCACGTCAGTCTTACCATCATTGTATCCAGCAGCTGCTTGCAGGCAACGGCCCTCTAGTGCCCCCTGAAGCCAGACCCTCTCAATATCATCCAGTCGGGCCTGCATCAGGAGCCCAAGGCCCCTATGGGACAAGGTTGCACTGCTCCCCAAATCTAGACTTCCATCACCCACCTGAAACTACAATACACACAAACACCAGCAAGTTGGCTGGCAGGAGTTTTACCAATGATATCTTGTGTAGCAGTGTGAAGCTGATACAGTGAGCTGGAGAAGCAGGCTAATGTACTCACTCTAGTGAGTATGGAGAAGCAGGCTAGTGTACTCACACTGGTGTGTATGGAGAAGCAGGCTAATGTTCTCACTCTGGTTTGCAGGGAGAAGCAGGCTAATGTACTTACTCTGGTGTGCAGGGAGAAGCAGACTAATGTACTCACTCTGGTGTGCAGGAAGAAGCAGGCTAATGTACTTACTCTGGTGTGTATGGAGAAGCAGACTAATGTACTCACTCTGGTGAGTATGGAGAAGCAGGCTAATGTACTCACTCTGGTGTGCAGGGAGAAGCAGGCTAATGCACTCACTCTGGTGTGTATGGAGAAGCAGGCTAATTGTGCTCACTCTGGTGAGTATGGAGAAGCAGGCTAATGTACTCACTCTGGTGTGTATGGAGAAGCAGGCTAATTGTGCTCACTCTGGTGTGCAGGGTGAAGCAGGCTAATGTACTCACTCTGGTGTGTATGGAGAAGCAGGCTAATTGTACTCACTCTGGTGTGCAGGGTGAAGCAGGCAAATGTACTTACTCTGGTGTGCAGGGAGAAGTTGGTGCGATGAGCGGTAGAGGTGTTGGTGAGGGCCAGCGTGAAACTGCTGTGGTGGGGCTCCCCTGACACAGACAGGCGGGTCTGGGTGTAGAGCAGCTCCTTGCCAGTGTTGACACGATGATGTCCAGACACAACCCAGGACTACCAGACACACAAAGGTGCAAGAGTAGTACACACGCCATAGCAAAGACAGCCATTTCAGTACATTTGGGGCTGGTGGTGAGTAAACGTGTATCTGTGTATGTGAATGGCATGCACCTTGGCTTGGAAGACGAATAATTAGTGTGATATGTGATAATGTGTGTTTGTGAGTGTGTGTGTGTGTGTATGTTGTTGTTTTCATTACTCAGGTGAATGAATTTATGTCATCATTTATTGTAAGTCACTGTGTAAGAAAGCTTCTGCTAAATGAACATAGTGTAATATAATGTAATGTACTTTTAGAAGGTTCGTAGAGGGTCATTGCATGAGCACACTCACAGGGTGTGGTGGGCAGAGGCCCAGCAGTAAGTGATGCTCCAGGTGGGTTCTGCAGTCAGTGTGCACTTGGGCCAGGAAGGTGTGGGATGGGCAGGGGGAGGGAGACACATTTTCAGCTCCACCTTCTAACTGCAGTGTGTGCATTCCCCTGGCCCCTCTCTGTGGAAACACACAGAACAATAGAAAGACCACGCCTGCACAATCAATGTAACATTACTAACATAACAGACAACGCACACAATCAAAACAATATAGACAGCACATACCAGCCAAACAACCTATACAGCATAGACAGACCATATGACATAGATAGGGCCTGGATAAGCAAGCTGGTTGTTATTTCACATGTATTCCAATCTGCCACTTCCAAGTGGATGGATAGGCAGCTCATATAACATCCCATAAAACCAATATGAAAGACAACCTGCAAAACCCATACAACATACAGTAGACAAGATGTACTTGTAGAGAAAGAAGAGAAAAAGGCAATCCATATAAACCATACAACATAAAAACCCATACAGCATACACTATAAGTAAAGGATTTCCCTGTTAGCCTTTTCTGTACAACAAACAAGCACATACACACGCATGCACAACACACACAAGCATACATGTATTTTGTTGTTGTTGGTGGGTTCTAAGTTCTCATGACTCATTTTTTAGGGGAACTACCATCTTCTTATCACTGAAATAAAATGACTTTGAGCATTGTAAATTTGTGATTGAATATTGGCTGAAACGAAGTCTGTGCACTAAATTCATGGAATTTAAGAGAGACTAAGTGTCTTTACAGATCACAAACACAGTTGATGGCAAAACGCCTTTAAGATACTGATTAATATGAACAAACACAGGCATTAAGACCCAGAACCTAAGAAGTACAGTACCCTCTGAACATTGGTAATCGGATTGAAAAATAAATGTTAAGTAAAAGGCATTCAGTCATTTACACCAGTAATTTACATTAATAGAATGCATCTCTGCAGCTGTGATAGCCCACTAAAGGTGATTTACTGTACCTGGTACTTCATGCTCTGTGTAATTCTCTTATTGCCCCAGTTCAGCTCTGCCATCTGGGAGTAAGAGTTTCTCTCCCGAGCCACTGAACCACAGCCTTGAATGTCCACTAGGGGGAGCACGGTCCTCAACTGAAACGCAAGCATCCGCAAATCAGATAACACATAGTACAGTCCTATTAGCCATTATCACAGACATTCAGAATGAGAACATTTTAATCTTTAGTTAATAAAGTAGGCTACATTATAAATTTACATTCATCAAAACACATCAGGACTTAGAGGTGCAAGACATGAGGTCAGCGTGCAAGCTTTAGAAATTGGGGAGATGTTAAACACATACTTGGCCAGGCGAGAGATAGAGACAAGCGTTTCCCCTGCTGAAGTCAGTACGCCAGTACTTGTTCACACGCAGTGTAAGATTTACAGGCATCCCATCATTCCAAGACAGTTGAGCCTAGAACCACAGAGATAATACGTTTAAAAAACACACACAATCTGTACTTTTGCCAGATTTTAATTTTAGTCTTTGTGAAGTGAAGTGAAAGTGAAGTTTGCTCGAGGACAGGGAGACATTTGTAATTTTTCACAGAAAATAAATGTGTTGGGGGACATTCAGCATGCTCTACTGAATCTAATTGACTTTTAAATGTTCCTTGGGTGCTCAACTGAGAATTCAATTTGAAAATAAAAAAAATGCGAGGTACTCACAAAAATGTTAAATTCTTTGTGAATCTTTTAATATTTTATTTCCTCACACTAGTCTTCTTATTACAGTGTCACATTTTAGCTACTGGCTACTGCCAGCAACTGAAACACAGCTAGAAAATAAACTGTTAAATAATTCACAAGGAATTAAATATTTTTGCTGCCCTTTTTATTATTTTCCAGGTGTCCTTACACTTACAGCTTTCAGCATGTCCTTTATGATTGTATGCAGGGAAATAATCCATCCATGCAAGAATCATTATTTTCCTCAAGTGTAAACCCTTCTCTGGTAGAGGCAGTAAGGGGGGATGGAGTAAAGTACAGCATCTGTGTGAGGTTTATCTTGAGCTTTAATGCAGTACGTGAAATGTAGCGTCCAGAATTGCATGTGTGTGTGTGAGAGAGAGAGCATAAATGCATGCCTTCTGTGTGTGTGTGTGGGTAAGAGACAGAGAGAGAGAGAGAGAGAGAGAGAGAGATTGGGAGTGCGTATGTGAGCATACAACCTACGTGTATGCGTGCATTCTGTGGGTGGATGTGTAAATATTTGCGTGAGTGCGTGTCCTGTACATGCCCTGTGCATATGTGTGTGTGCAGATGTTTGTGTTAGTATGTGCACCTGTATGTCTTACCTGATGGCTGTTCCCCTGCCCTCCAGTGTGATGGAGAGATGATGTATGTAGGTGAAGGTGGGATAAAACAGGGGTGAAAGGTTGCCTCAGGTCCACCTGACCTTCCCACCTGTCCTCTTCATGGCTCCAAGAGCAGAGTGCTCGGACCTGGCAGCCAGATAAAGACAATTTCACTCACCAAAGAGGCAACATTACTGACAAGCAACGCTATTAACATACTGCGCGACTGACACATACGTACTGTATATAATACAGTACTGACACACAGTCCTTCCAACACACAACATCACTGACAGAAAGCAGTATTGACATTAGACAAGTAATACTCCTGACATACTTGGTGCTTCACAATATTGCATACAACTCTATTGCTAGATAATCTTAGTCTTAGTCTTCCTGTCCCCAACCTGCTCATGGCTGCCGTGTCCCATCCAGTCCAGTCGCACACGGTCCAGTCGCCTGTGAGCTAACCTTCCCAGCTGGACATCCAGATTGCACTCATGAGGCAGAGAGGCAAACGCACTGGATATCTGGACTGAGAATCAATCAATCAATCAATCAATCAATCAATCGTTACCTGATTTTTATAGCACCTTTTACAAGAAAGTTGTCACACAGCACTTCACATTTGGTTTGGTGACTACATTAATAAGACAACAATACCAGGCTGCAACTCAAGAATTAAGCAGCTCAATTTGGGTGTAGACTCAGCTTATAGGAGACAGGTGTTCAAGGAGAAACCCAGAAGGCAACTTTTCAGTTTTGATTTAAGACCAAAACAACCACTGGAGGCATGAAGTCACTACTCAAGCTGCTTTGAACTTAAAGTGCAGTGTCTTGCTTTAAACCACAAACCTGTAAATCATAAATCAACCTGTTGGCAGATCATCATAAAAACTTCTCTAATTATCTAAAATATCCTTCATCACACACAAAAAACTGGGCCAAAACTGAAGTGGTATTTAATAAATCCTGAAAGTGAACTACTCAATTCAAATAGATTGCTATAACCTGCTAGTGGACAACACCATACCTCTCAGTCTGCGGGTTCCTTTCTCCTGGTCAGGGGGGGTTGTGTACAGGCCTGAGACCCTGAGGTCCTGACCTCCCCACAAAATGTGCTGTTGCAGTTGTCGGGTGTGGCTATCCCCGTCATAGGTCATCCTCACTTCCACGGTCTTGGGGAGGGTTTTGAGCTAAGAGTGAGGAGGGGTGGGAATGAACCTGGTCATGACCAAGTTCCCAAGAGTAGCCAAGCAGATGACGTGGTCATGAAGGACATATGCTCAGCGAATGATGACAATAACAGCCTACCTGCAAGAAGGACTGGTCAAGCTCAAGAGTTTGGCTGTACCCAGTTTTGGTCAGAGCCAGGTCCCCTCGCACCCGTAGCTCCCCCCTACCCAGTTGCAGCTCAGCTGCTCCCTGTAGCCTGGTACTAGTGTGGTTCAGCTGCAGATGAACAGGGGAGAATACACACCTGCTGACCTCCAAACACATTCCTGTGTATAAATTCTCATATCATTTCTGGCTGTGCGATTTTATGTTACCAATTACAGGCGGCATAAAGAACGAAAGGGTTTATGCTAAACTGGTAAGAGCCATAGCTTCACTGCACCTGCGTTTGGGTTCCAAGATGTGATGGGAGATAGCGCTGCAGCCCAGGTATGCTCTGACGAAGTGTCACATCAAACTCTTTTCTAGAAGAAAGAATAAAACAAAATGTCAGGAATAAAAATATTAAACCAGTAAATCTGTGGTTTACGAACCTCATGAGTCACCATTGAAAACCATGGGAAATATTTGGTTGCATATAATTAAGGTTAATAAATTAATATTAGCATGGTTCATGAGCATTTGCAGAATGTGATTGGTGGGGGGTCTGAGTGTACCTGTTGGGTAAGCTGTGGCCCTGCACTCTGAGTGCCAGGGAGGAATTGGTCTCAGGGTTCACAGCCAAATAACCAGAGAGCTGTGAGTCAGTCAGCCTTCCCCAGACCTCCAGCTGGAAACATGCACACATAATAATAATAATAATAATAATAATAATAATAATAATAATAATAACAACAATAATAACAACAATAATAATAATTATTATTATTATTATTATTATTATTGCTGTGGTTGATATTTTCAATCAGAATTACTACTCATTATTACAACGATTCATTATATTGTACAATACCCTTTTTAAAAAGTTTGTTATAAGATATTCAAGATACTGTCATTTTTAATAGATATTCTGTCAGCCAAAGATTTTTCACAGACATTTTACACACCTACCCCTTCACTGCTATTACAATAATGACTGGCCCTGTTGTGCTACTACTACCATGTTCAAGTCTATTCCTCAAGTAACTATAAGTAACAGTTATTTCTGGAACTCTCTATCTGCTTGTTTGATTGACCTTTTTATCAGTTATGGTCACAGTGCACTGAGGCGTGCCTTCAGTGATGCAGCACCCGAATGCTCACCTGAAGCATCGGGGTGTCTTGGCCTTCTGCGTTTTCCTGTATCGCAGCTCTGATCTCCCTTCCTTGTGTCCCCCAACCTCCCACCTCCCCAGCAACACGGATCTGCCTGCCGTCACAATGCACATCCGCGGACACACGCCTCTGGACCCCTGAGGACACACACACGTAACATAAGAACACTCCTGGTGTACCACTAGAGGATGGTTCCAGACGACAATGCTGCTATGAAAACAGGAACAAATACAATTAGCAAAGCCTACATTGACCTTTAATGATGTTTGTTACCAAGGCACTAAAGAGTGATTACGTAAACAGATTATGGAGCAGGCACCAGAGTGCAGAGAGTTGATGTTGCTTTCTCTTAGCCAGTGCAGCACTGCTGGGACTATGGTACACCCACCTGCGTACTTTGCAGAGAGGGTAGTATTTAAAATGCGGGGCAGTCTGACTGTGAGTGAGGGGGTGCTGGCCAGCGAGAGCAGCAAGTCCAGGTGACCTCCAGCTATGCTGATGTTCAGGGTGGAGACCAAAAGCTTCTCCCCTTCCACAGACAGACTTGCTTCAGACTGAAGCTGAGGAAGGACACCATGCACGATACATACTGCCTGCAGACAGAGAGCCATACATCAGGAAGTGAAATGTTGAATGTTGTCAACATACTATACTGACTCCTTATAATATAAAGAATTACCCTTCATAATTTAGAAAATGTGAACAGCACATAATAGCAAACCTGCACTAACTTCCATCAGCTTTTGTAACTATAACTGATTACATATGTAACAACTAGCATGACCCAACATTCACCTGTGTCATGCCCTCATGCAAACAGCTCAAGGTGCCATTACCTCAACGGCCTTCGGAAGGCCGAGCCGCTGTAGCCACGGCAAGCTGTGCCGTAGTGCACCAGCCACCTCCACGTCCGTGGGTGTGTCCCTCAGCTTAGCTTTCAGACTCGCCAGTCCATCTCCAAACCGCAAGAACAGCGCCAGGCTCTTGGCCTCCCCCAGGGCTAGCTCAGCCTGACCCCATTCACAAATGCAGACAACAGAAGAGTGGGCTGCGGAATTACAGCAGGAGAAGAAAGGTCCATTTGTATTCAGATGAGACCCTGTGACTTACCTGGATGCTGTTGTTCCCTGGAAGTCCCCAGTGTTTCAGAGAGTCCAGTGTGTGAATAAGGAGATACTGCCCTCTGAGCTCACCCTGTGACCTCTGCACTCTCACCACCTCGCTGATCTGCAGGGATGCACCAATAGCAGTTTCCACAACATCCAGGGAATAATATACACTGTGAAACATTCACTCCCTTCACCATATAAACACAATGTCTTCGCATTTTCAGACTGGTCACATTTGAAGACTTGAAACAGTTCACCTCCTTGTCACGTTTCAAGTGTAAAAGCACAGTCCCCATCTGTTCCGAAACCAAAACCAGGAACCAGTCTGAACTGACAGATTATGGAGTGTGCCACAAACTGAAACCTAGTTTATTACAAAAATATGACAAAAATATTCAGCACTGCACACTCCTTCTATATAATTGCTATATGGTTCCCTTAAAAATAATCAATCAAAGACAAAATTCCCCACTGCACGCTACTGCCCCCTACCTGTTTGCTGTCCAGGCTGCAGCTCAGAACCCGATGGTAGTGGTCAGGCCCCCTCTCTGAGCTGATGGACAGTGTGGCATTGGCAGGGACTCCGCTACTCAGTAAGAGAGGCACTGAGTGAGTGATCTGGACCAGTGTCTCCTGTTGGCCCTGAGACACACACAGCAGAGGGAACACTAAAGCCAGAGGTTGGAAATCCAGCTCCAGAAAGTAAAAGTCCTCCCCAGTATTTTGTTCCAGTCACCCGTATTTGCTAGCCAGGAAGTAGAAATAATTAGTGAAATCAGCTAGCTTCATGGCTGGAAGAAACACATGGCAGGACTTTCTGACCCCCTGCCTCTGATTAAAGCCAGAGTTCACACCAATGCATTGCCTATGAAGAGAGCACCTTCCTCACTGACAACCTGCTCCCTTATCCTCGCAGTAATGGCAAGTGAGCACATAGGAGAGTTAAGGAATGGCTTTGAATTCACTTGATGTTATTAAATACTTTCTGAGTTATCAAGAGCACTCTACAATTTCAATAAAATTCTGCAAATGCATTGAAATTTCACTTGAACTCTCATCTTGAAATTGAACTCACCTAAGAGCATGTATATCAAAGGCCCTGTTAGCATTTAAGGCAATATAATTCCTGTGGATTTCAAATGCAATTAATATTAGTTTAAATACACTAAATTATACACAGGTCAGTAAGTTCCAGCAATGCCAAACCTGACAAGATAACATACACACCCTGCCTGTTTTCAGTGTCAAATGAGCCTGCAGTTTTGGCTCGTCAGTGAGGAGAGACAAATGTGAATCCAGAAGCTTCTTGTCAATGAATAAGAATCCAGACCCCTCCATTCTCGATGGAGTCCCCATTTCCTGTGAATCAAAAAATAATTCACACTGCTTAATGGAGATTGCACTTCACCAGACAACTGTCCTCTGAAGTGAAACCTCAGTGGGTAAATATGACTGAAAGTTCCATGCCATGTCAAATGGGAAGAAAGGCATCCGAAGAGTGAAGCACCTGCAGGGTCGAACAGTTGTTCTGCAGCAGCACCGTGCCCCGCAGCTTGTCATGTGACTGCAGCCCTACGGAAGCCCGGAGGGCACAGCTGCCCAGCTGCAGCTCCAGCTCCCCTCGGCGTTGCCGTGGACCTGCCTTCCCGGTCACCAGCAGCCGGCTGCGGCCTGGAAGCCCCCCCGCAGCCGAGAACCTGTGCTGCAGCACCGCCTCCACCTGGAGCCCCGAGCCGCAGCCCGCCCACCCCGCTTCCAACACGCAGCCATCCAACCGGAGGGAGCCATTCAACTGGGTCTGCGCAGGAAGCCCAAAGGCCTGGAGCAAAGTATTCAATACGTAAGAAAAATCATTATATCATAAACATGAACATAATGACTAACACTCATACAAGTATACATGTAAATATTCATGAATGATTGTGTCATACATATACATACACATGAATGTGCAGAACTAAGACTATCCCTGGAACTTTCTAAATGCCAATTTTGTCCCTGGCACTCTTCAAAAATCATATAAAATGCATGTTTTTCTGTTGAAAAGGTTCATAAAATAACTTGCATATTAAGGCAGCTCTTCCAAGTGTGTTAATTGGCACTCGTATAGCCCCCTGAGGCGAGAGCAGGCAGCTTTAGTCTTTCACAGCGAGTGATGACACTTCAGATCTCAAGGACAGATCTCCAGGACCTTAGAAAGTGTCCCCTCAACATTTGGAACCACATAATACAACTATCAGACAAATATATTCATGACCGTGCATTAATAACGGTATCATATTCACTGAGATGAATATGCATGGAGAAGACTTCCATTTCTTTCCCCGGAAAAATTCAAATAAAATCATATATTTTTTCAGCTGGTGCTGAAGATGAAAAATGAAATAGTGGCTTACATAAAATAGGCTCTGTAGCAGCCAATAATGTAATAACTACCGTTAATGTAATAACTGCCAATAACGTAATAATTTTTCCGTTCTTAATGTAATAAAAGTCGATAATGTAATACCTTACGAATAATGTAATAAAATTTCTGAACCAATAACGTAACAACTTTTTGCACATAATGTAATAAGTTATTAGATTGACTGGCTGGGTTTTAAAAAATCATTAAAAATTTAATAATAGGAGCCAATAATGTAATAATATACTTGTATCACTATGTATAAGTTTTATTTATTATCAAGTGTCAGACTTCCATAACACTTAGGCCTACCCTTACTGTTGCTTCTTTCAAATAGCTGCTCAAAAACCAGGCCAATCCTGACCCCTGAATCTTAGTCCTAACTCTGAGAAAACACACACACACACACACACACACACACACACACCTACTCTCTCTCTCTCTCTAGGAATTAATTGTTTGTGTAACTTGATGGTTAGACTTATCTCCAGCCCTGCCTTACACTCCTTTGCCATTTGAATACCAAATTAAGTGGGAGCACACATGTTTGCAAACACAGACAATTACTCTTATGTTGTATAATATGAAATCTATACCTCTTGAAGATGCTGTGTTCTCAAATAAAAAAGACCACCACTTCTTTCCATGAAAAATATAATCTTTAATCAAGTGTATTTAAATAACTTCTTCAACCAAACTGGCACTATTATCCCTTGTGCTCAACTTTCAACCTCTTAATGCAAAATTCTAAACTGTAAAATATAGTATATAACATGACCTACAAAGATAACTTTGGTAACACATCTTTCAGTTTTATCATAATAATAAAGGATGGTTTACCGTCCCTTTTTTAAAGAACTAAACATTCTCTTGATACACATTACATTTACAGTATCTATACCATTGGTCCCAGCATCATGTCTTGTCTCAGAAAACAATGTTTCATTTTATCAACAGAACTATTTTGTTAAATATTTTTTGCCCAAACTAATATAAAAGTAGTACTGATAATTATTTTAACAACATGTATTTTGCACTCCAAATTAGGAAGTATCGATAAGAGTATTGATAAGTATTGGTATTGATAAGCAGTATCAATAGTGGTATTGGTATTGATAAAATCCTAACCACGCCCATCCCTAGTTGTAGAAACTAACTAACTCACTAACAGGTGCAGTTTTCTCATGACATGGCTTGCCATTGTGCCCCTTTCTCTCTTGTTTTAAGCACTTCTTTCATGGTGACTTGACTTGTGACTTGCTTGACCTGAGCAATGACTTGACTTGACTTGTCTTGCTTGACGTTTACTAGTGACTCGACTTGACTTGCTTGAGTCTAAACACAGTGACATGGGACTTGCTTGAGACTTGAAGGTTAAGACTTGAGACTTGCTTGTGACTTGCACACGTGTGACTTACTCCCACCTCTGCCTCACTGTCAGGTGAAAAGAAGCAGTTGGCGACTCTACATGTATCAGAGGCATGTGGTAGTCTAAAAATAAAAAAGAATGAACTATAGATATCATTTGCTTCGGTTTTAGACTCTTTGTTGAGCTTGTCATGACTGTATTCAAATAGCCAGGGATGTCAATAGGGCAAAGATTCTGATTTGGTAATACATTTTCATGTAACCTTTCAGGAGTCAGGTTTGGTATATATACATAGAGAGAGAGAGTGCTGAATAGCTATAATAGTGTGGTTGAAAAAGTTTGCTTGAAAAAGTTATTTAAATACATCTAATTAAAGATGACATTTTTCATGAAAAGAGATGGTGGTCTTTGTATTCGTGGACAAAGCATCTTCAAAGAGGTATAGATTTCATATTATATGACATAAGAGTAATTGTCTGTGTTTGCAAACATATGTGCTCGCACTTCATTTGGTACTCAAATGGTTAAGGAGTAGAAGGCAGGGCTGGAGATAAGTCTAACCAAGCACCACAAACAAATAGAAAGTCATCATTCCTAGAGAGAGAGTAGGTGTGTGTGTGTGTGCGTGTGCGCGCGCGGGTGTGGTCAGGTTTTTGAACAGCTATTTGAAAGAGGAAACAAGGGTAAGTGCCATGGAAGTGTGACACTTCATAGCCAATAAATAAAACTTAAAGCGATATAAGTATACTATTACATTATTGGCTCCTGTTATTACATTTTTTATGATTAAAAAAAAAACCCAGCTAATAATGTAATAACCAGCCAATAATGTAATAACTTATTACATTAACTTATTACATTATATGCAAAAAGTTATTACGTTATTGGTTCAGAAAATGTATTACATTATTGGTCAGTTATTACATTATCGACTTTTATTACATTAAGAACGGAAAAATTATTACGTTATTGGCAGTTATTACATTAACGGTAGTTATTACATTATTGGCTGCTACAGGCTCATACAACACACATTTGCTTTTAAATTATGTCTGCTAAAAAATTGTTTTATTTTTATTACAACAAACATTATACCAAGTTGTTAAATAAAGCTTCTAATCATATGAAAATGAGTGACGTATTTCTGCAGTATGTTGAGTGCAGGGTGAGGAGTGGTACCTCTAAAAGAGGGCACTGAGTCTCTGTGACCCATGCCCACTGGCTCCTCCCCCCAGGCCTCACGTCCCCGCTCGCCCTGATCCAGCAGGGACCCGCCTTAAACACCATGACCCGGCTCTGACCTGGGCCCCCCGGCGCCGACAGGGTGAGGCTGGTTTCTGGGGGCAGGCCCCTGCTGTGTAGCTGGGTGAAGGAGTGCGTCAGGACGCCGGAGAGGCTGGCGGTGGGCTCGCACTGGTGCCCCAGACGCAGGGACAGGCTCTCCCCCTCCACGCTCACGTTGCAGGACAGGGTGGACTGACAGGGAGTCACGGAGACGAGGCCAGAGAGAGCCGTGTGTGCAGGGACACCAGCGTGCTGTAACAGAACACAGAAAGACCCGCTGCGGACTCACGCGAGAAATACTACAGTAGTATCAGCCAAATACTCTTAAACCAGCAAGGTTCACCCAATTCAAGAGGTCACCTCGAAGATTATAGTATTTTCATATTTGAGAGGCAGAATATGTGGGAACAACTGTCAAAAGCAATTGTGCTGCTGTGAACAATGAATCACCTCTATCACCCCCCTAAAGAAATGTATTGCAGAACACATGCAGGATTGATTGAATAATTGATTGATTGCGATCAGCTAATCTACTCAAATATAATTCAGTACTACATAATTCACTGATCAGGTCATCTATGCATGAAAAAAAACTACTAATAAATCAATCTCAAATGACAAGAAATATTATGAACTGCTACACACGTATGAAGTATGCAATTACAGTATATGCCATGCGTTATTTATGTGACTGTCGGTTCCAATCTTGAGTGTTTTATATGAGGGGCACTGATCTTCACCTCTTTCTCCCTCAGTTGTCTCAAGTTTAAAGATAAACAAAGCAGGAACCAGTGCAGCTGCATCCACAACTTCTGCTCTTTGAACCGAGGATCACCACCCCAATCCGACAAACTGATCTCAATTACCGAGGGGAGCTCACGCTGGCTTTTCAAACAAACACCACCAGGCACACTCAGGCAGTGTGTCAGCCATTTTGTCAATGTGATCTATCACGCTCTGTCATCAGGGACAAGTCAAATGACTAATGAGCTCCCAATTTTTGTTCACTTCCTAGGCTAACCCATCAAAGGCCTGTGTGTGTGGGGGCTGGGAGTGTTTGATGAAAGAGATTCACTGAAAAGGTCAGTGTCTACTTCTGTCCCTGCATCACCTTTTCAAATGACCTCATGGCACAAGAAATGAGCTGGAACTGGACCCAGGATCAGTGCTCCAGCTGCCCTGGAAGGAGAGGCATACCTGCAGGGCAGGGCAGTGGTTGGTGAAGTTGGCAGCCCAGCTGGACTGAGTATGTTGCGGGACAGAGGTGCCGTCAGTGCTAGCGATAGCGATGAGCTCACACCGCCCCAGCACAAGGTCCAGCTGGACGGAGGGCCGGGTCGCCAGGAGGGCAGACAGGACCAGGGTGTTGCTGGACGGGACTCCCAGGGCCTGCAGCGGGGGCAGGGAGTGCTGAACGGAGGCCTGGACACTCAGCCGGGGGGAGCAGGACAAGGCCAGGCTCAGCTCCCCCTTCTCCACCCCCCCAATCTCTACCCTCATCTCCAAACGTTTGTTGCACCCCCAGTTTGCCACGGAACCCTTCACCAAGAGCCGTTTGGGTAGATGTGCCTGAAAGAAGGAAGTCCAGTGGTCAGTTGTGCACAGAAGGGCCTGCTGAACAAGCCTCCTTGAGGTTTCCACTGATGCCCAAGGATAAATAAAAAAACATGCTTCTGAAAATTAAAATTAAAATATTTTTTACTTCTTCTCTTAGTAATGGACTATTTGCACTACAAACTTCTGCATTCGCTTAATAAAGCTTGAATACTTCCAGTCAACTCAAACTCAGTTGTCAAACTCAACTGTCAAAATGGTTTTTACACCAGATGCTTACAACAGCTGCAAAAGTTGCAACCAATGACAAACACAGATTCTGTGAAAGTTGTAGTAAAACTCCACGGAACAAACTGGAGAAAGGATTTCAATTCTACGTGTCATCGTACATTGATTATGAACTATGAAGGTACCTTGACAGTAAACTGCAGACCATGTCAAGCAAACTAATGTCAGGTGTGACTAGTGTGTCATGTTAGTGCCCAAAAAGATAACAACTAACTTAACTAAGCCAATATAAGTTAATGTAACCTTTATTAAATTAAATGTCATGTGGTGTTAAATTGATTTACTTTAATTATTCTGCAACTCTACACTCCAACTAGACTCACACCAAATGTACCTCATGACCCAATTTCAGAAGTTGGCTTGCTTAAGTTAGAGAGCTAGTAATGTTACTGTATCTGCGTCATACATCAATATGTTATGGTTAATGTGGGGAACCAGAAAATGTTCATTGATAATGTATTTTAAACTAAACTTTGAAATTATCTCTCTCCATCAGATTTCAAAATTTTGTTAACAGAAGGTGTGATTGTAGGTTATAACGTAAAATACAGGCTACGTCACAGAACATTACTCTAGATCACGGTACACGGTTTTGATACTGTATGTTATGTGCATATTAATGATCACATTATTTCTAATGTTAACTTCTCGTTGCTATGCAGTGTCAAACACAAGACAAAATAGCATTGAATTGAGGTTAGGGCCTGTTGTTTCAGGTCTATGAAGAACCTGGCAGTGTTTGTGTGGTTGTGGGTGAGTGAGACCCTCGTACCTCCACGGGCCCACCAGCCACATTCCCCGAGCACTGGCCCGAGAGCCTGTCCACTGTGACCCCTCCCGAGCAGTTCATCTGTTAAAACAAACCCTATCTCTCTCAGTTTATTTAAACAGGAGGTGCAGGGCACGAGTCAGAGGATTCTCACTTTCATAACACAACCCTGTGGCCTTGAACGTGCCAGGCCATGTTTGGCCAAATGAACCAGATTCAGGAATAAGGAATAACATATTGCAACCAGTTACATATTATGAAAATATATCAGAAGAAATCTGTGGGGAGACATCATTTGTTTCTCACTAGGAATTTGAGCTATTCCATAATTGCAAATGGATATATATATATATATAAATAAGTTTATTTTTCTGTCTTGGTCTAAAAGTACAATTGCTATCATGTTGGACTCCCCCCTTCCATCTCAGTAAATAAAGAAACTTGCTTGACAGGAGGGCTTATATAGCATAGAGGTTCAAGAAAACATACAGGAAGCTCCATAATGTTTGGGACAAAGACATTTTTTTCTTGACTTGGCTCTGTACTCCACTATTTTAGATTTGTGATCAAGCCATTCAAATGTGGTTAAAATGCACAATCTCAGCTATTATTTAAGGGAATCTTCAGCTCTTGTTTGTTTTAGGGGCTATTTGCCTTAAGATATGAAACGCATGTTTAATTGGATTCAGATCAGGTGAATGATATAGCCAGTCAAAAATTGTCCAGTCTTTGGCTTTAAGAAACTGTTGATTTAGAATTATGTTTGAGGTCATTGTCTTGCTGTAGGATGAGGTTTCCTCTAATCAGTTTGGAGGCATTTGGTTGATCTTGAGCAGATGAAATGCTTCTGTACACTTCAGAATTAATTCTACTGCTGCTATCAGCAGTTACATCATCAGTGAAGACAAGCGAGCCAGTACATGTGGCAGCCACACACGCCCAAACAACAACACCCCCACCACCATGTTTCACAGATGTTCCAAACAGTTGATTTTGGTAAGCCTAAGGTTTGGTCTATGTTTCTGACTCTTTTTCCTTATTTCTCAGCCTCATAATGGCTTCCTTGACTAGCACAACTCTGGACCTCATGTTGAGAAAATCACTAGATTCTGAAAGCTCTCGTATACCTGCAAGAAAACAAATGAACACGCCAGACTAATCAGAAACACCCATGAAGCCATTTGTCCCAAATGTTATGGTGCCCTGAAATAGAGAGACTATGTGCTGTAGTGCTAAAGTTTCTACATGGTGAAACCAAAATGTATAAAATACTATTTAATAAAAGCTGAGAATGTGTACTGTAACCACACGTGATTACAAATATAAATTTGTGGAGTACAGAGCTAAATCAAGAAAAAAAAGTATTTGTCCCAAACATTTTGGAGCTCACTGTACTTCTTGCAGAAAACACCAAAGGGTTTTACTGCTACTGTAAGCAAGTTTGTCAGTTATGCTCTATGATCTACCCAATGGCATGGTGTCAACTGTGTATTTGATCGTTACTTGTTTCTTCATGTAGCCTATCAGGTATGATGACAGAAGTGGGTTGTGGTAATAAACTAACAAGAAGGAAACACAAATCTTTCACCTGAAATAATGAGGGCACAACTCCCTCTAGCTGCCTCATGTGGTGCTGTAGAGACATTGCCAGCCTGGCACTGACATCCGTCCTGCCCGCTTCCAGAAGCACCTCCAATGCCCTCTGCTCTTCCATGTGGACGACCACGCCTGCACTAACAACCCCTGTGTCCACCTGCTGAGACAGAATGAGGGATCGGAAGACAAATTGCTGTCCACCTCTTTGCCTCATCATTTTGTTTTTCTAAGTTGATTGACTGAAAAGGGGTAATAAGGAATCAAGTTAATACAGAGGGGAATGCAGTTCAGTACAGAAGGACGTGGTAGAGAAATGGAGAGGAGCAGACCTGGTAGTGTCCTGCAGCTGCTGCAGAGCCTAGAACACCTCTCTCCAGCAGGAGCTTGATATTTTGCTGTAAGCTGGAGGAAAGTTCCCATCTCCCAGCCTCCTGCTCACTCCTGAGACCCTCCAGCCTGGCCCTGAGCCCTCGACCCCCTGCCTGGAACTCCCCCGCTGCTGAGAGTCTGCATTCCTCCTGGGCCCAGCTGAGCTGCACACTGCCATTGTAAGCCAGACCTGTTCCCGTGACAACAGAACACCAGATTACACTTCCTGCCAGAGAGCAGCCTGAAGGACCTCACACTTGCAGCATGCCATTTTAGCTGTACATGTCACTCAGTCTGAAAATGAGGGGTAGCTGAAAATCAAACTTGACTTCCATTTGTTTTCAGTTAGATAGTGAGTTATGATGTAATTATATTATTTGGTGGTTCCCGCGGGAACAGTTTTGTTTTTCTTCCCTTCTGGAATATCTGACTGACAAGGAAATTATACATTTAAAATTGACTTAGAACAGACTGAGAGGCTAATTTTGTACTTATGCTTTGGGAAATTTAATTTTCAACCATTGCTGTTATCTCGCATGCATTTCAGTCCACCATCAAATCATGCATTAAGTCATGTACAGTTAATCTGCAGCGATCATCTCAATCATGAATCATGCAGTACACATTAATGTACAATATAATGCAAAAACAGTCTCAAATCACTGTAATATGTTCTCTAAAAATCGTGAAAAGTCTTATAAAATCTGTAGATTCGTCAGAGATGCTTTGATTTTTTTTTATGTGCAAATCAGCAATGAGGAAAAATACTTATCTTAATAGTCTGCATGCTTCTTAAAAATGCATCTACATTTGGGTAATTCACTTTTTATTCTATATGAATATTTGGGATGACTAACAGCTCTGTTAAATCATAAATGAAACTAATTTCTCTCTTCCTCCACATGCTTTTTAACAACTGCTTCACACTCCCCTCTGTCTTCCTGAACGTTGTTGCGTTTTATGTTTCTGTATCATTCAATGTTGTCCTGTGGTCTAAATATATGCTGGAGTATGTGAAAAATAAAATACATCAATCTGTATTCAATTTACTAGAAAGATATTTTTTCTCTGTAATTGCTCTTCATGTTGTTTGAGTATCTGTTCCCCTTCCTCTAGAAATTGATTTGATTAATTTAGTATAAATAATGAATCATAAAGTCATAATCAACTAATCTACTCAAAGATAATTACATAATCCACTCTGTCTATACATACAAATAAACTCTAATTAAATCAATCACAAATAAAAAGGAATGATTATAAACTGTTGCATTAATTCAAATACACATGCATAAGGAAAACAGTTATTTATGTGATTGCCAGTGACAATCTTGAGTATTGCATTTTTAGGAGACTCCTACCAGATGTTTCAAGCATTTAAACAGTAAAATGATGAAATGCTTCAAGCATTTTACAGTTTTTCACTGATAAATACCTCATAATTAGTCCCTAAATGTATGATAAGTCATACATCCGTACTGACTGACTTACTAATTGCAGATTTAAAAGTGCCTCCAGGGGAGCCTGGAGGATAACTGCTAGAATTCAAGCTAACTACTCAGACGGTCACATGTTCAAGATGAACTCTATGCCCTAGTGATGGCACGGTGGCTGATGATGATGCTACTGCTCCTAGCTGGTACCTGCGGCGTAGAGCTTGGGCGAAGTATGGGACAGAAGGGCATGGAGTCTGCCAGCTCGCCATGTCTCCAGAATGCTGCTTATTTCCACGCACAGAGCCTGCTCTGTGGCGTAAACACACAGTGAGTCCCTCGCCCGAGCTGCTTTCTCTCCCAGCACGTCTTCCTTCCCTGGACCACTAGCCTCCTGGTGATTCAGCTCCACCGCATACACAGCATCCATCACCGTCACTTTCAGCTCTCCTGTGAAAAGTATGGGGCCAAACATAGCCAAAAACAAGATTTCCAATGCTGAACCCTGAGAGTTAGTTTTCTTGGAATGTTTTTTTCAACTCCATTGCTTTCAATTAACAATTATCATTACCAATAGTTATTATATCGGCATTAGAATGTTCAGTTAAGACCATTCTAATCCCATATTTGTGATCTAATGCAGCATTCCAGATTTCTACTGTAGGAAACTCCTAATTAAGAAACTAACTATAGCCATCCAACCATGAAAGATACACTGGAATGGCCCGTTAACACAGAATTACTAGTCGGAAAGTTGGGTATCATTTCATAGCTGAGTTGCCGACTAGGAGGAAACTGATATCACTGAATGGCTGAAATATCGGTGTACACAATAACAGCTAACAGCAGTTAACTTTCAAAATATGTTTTCATATCTATTCTACTGTTCCCAATTAAAAGCCTATGTTACAAAGTAGGTCTGAAGCTTTTGGTGCTCAGAGAGTGTCAGAGCTAGCGACAGCTTCTGGCCAGCCATCATGTTATGAAAGCACAACAGAATGCACACCAGACGTACTGTAGATTATCTACTGTTAGGGTTGAATAGTAGCTTTGATGAGATTTGTACATTTTACAATATTTGTCACTGGTCTACACTTGTTGAAAAATTTGCACCACTTCAAAGACTCTGGGCCTGAACACTACGGCCCAATATTACAATACCTTCAGTGAGCCTTGGTGACTGTCTGAGCACACCCTTCAGTCCCAGGGCAGGGGGGAGCACCTTCAGGCGGGGCAGGGAGTTCTGAAGTGTGCCACTGACGTTCAGCCGCAGCCCAGGGCCGTGCTCCACCGCTCCACCCAACCGGGCCTCCAGAGCCCTGCCTCCTTCCTGCGTCAGGGATAACAGTGCAGACAGCCTGCCAAGAAAAGGCACAGCCAGGGATTGATCATGACACCTTGATAGGAAGCATTGGGAAGAATGGTGAAGTTCAAAAAGTAAAGTTTCACTTCCAGTGTGCTTGGTGAGTGCCTGCAAATGTATTGCAGGCTTGTATACTGTAGCACTTGAAACTACAGTGAAAGTCATTTAACACATGCCTAGCTAGCTTAGCTTGCGAATTTAGTGAAATTCTTTTTTTTATTTTTACACTTTACACAATAACAGCATCACCCCTTTGCTGTTAAATGTTGAGGTCACTTACCTCTCAGTAGAGATGTTAGCAGACAGTTGCAGCTCAGTGTCCTGAATGATAGGCAGGAGCCTCTGACGTAGGGCCACTTTGGCCTCAAGTATTTTGGTGCTGTTCTTCTGGGCATTGACCAAGTTAGCCTCCAGTGTGGCCCGGTCTTCTCCATCCGTCTTCACACAGACATAGCTGCTGACTCCACCCTCCCCGGACAACTCAGCCTCAGCATGAGCCTGGACAGGAAATTGATGTCATTGACGTTTCTTATTTCAGAAGAACCTGTGATTAGCCTGAATTCCAGATTAATCCATTAATCCAAGTTAGAAATGGAAGAATTATCCATCCATGCACAGAGAATTATATTATTTTATTTGTACACCCTTTATTAAACTATTACAACTATTAATCTACTGTATTAGGGAGGGACAAGTGATATATATGAAGAGAAAGGGGTTATAAATGCAAACAGATTAATGTGTTATTGCTAATGACCAGTTTAAGACTGTTTTTGGATCGCAAGTAACATTTGTATGTTGTGAAATAGGAGAAAAACATTACAACTTCCACACAGTGGTTTTGTAGTAAGTCTCATTTGGTTTTGACGGCAGAGGCGGAGGTCCAAGGGTCAGAAAGTAAAAGTCCTGCCATGTGTTTCGTCCACGCATGAACTTCAGCTGATTTTACTTAATTAGTTCTAGCTCCTTGCTGATGAATTTTGCTAATTAGCAAATTCAAGTGATTGGAACACAATACTGGGGAGGACTTTCTGAACCTGAATTTTCCATCTCAGTTTGAGGGTTAGCTGAAAACTTTGCTTATTAGCTATCTAAGCTAATGAAAAAAAGGAATTTGTTGTTGCCACTAAAAAGAATTTCTAGCATTTAAATCTTGTGAAATTTGATTGTAGTTGTTTTTAAATCATTTACTAATTGCATGGCAAACATTTATTATTATTTTTATTAGTTTATTTAGTATATAAGTATCACCAGTGCATGTTCCAACTTTGACTCACCTCCTGCAATTGGAATTCTATTCAAGATTGTGACTCATCGGAAATATTAAATGACTGATGGTTTAATAGCCAAGCACATTCCTGATGTTGGTGGGGTTACACCAGTTGGAAAGACAGGTGAATTACGCTCATACCTGACAAGTGAGGCTGATTTGAAAGATGAATTACAAGTTGGTTACATTTTGACTGGTGTAGTCATTAATGTATTGCACCTTGTAGGTTGGGGGGCAAACACAGCAAGGGAATTGCATTTCAATTCTACATGCAAAACCTGCATTTATTAACACTCAAATTCGCAGTAAGCCTGGTATACAGACAGGTCATTAAATGAGACTGTGTCACAGCCCAGTCTATACCATGGTCATTAGAACAGAGTGTCAAGGAAAAGCCTAAACCATGCTCAACAGATCAGATAGGGCCATGGTCTAGTTTAAACCATGTTTTTAAGTTAAGAGAACTTCACACCCTTCCATTTAAACCACACTTAAACATTAACAGTTGCATACAGTAGTTGGCATGTCATAAATTATCAATACAGATTACAGGCCTACCTCCTTGAGAATAAATAATTATTGACAAATAAGATGAGGATGAACCCACCTGTAATGTCCTTGGAATAAAGTTAAATGGATGACTGAAGGAAGAGTAGAGCCCCAATCCATTTGATGACCCATTGAACTGCACACTGAACTGCAAGGGAATAAATAACATGTAAAACCTTTTTGGAGAGTTTGGATATAATTCAAATTGGGGTATTATATATTAAATTAATATTACAACACCAGGTAATACAGAGTGATGCTTTCTCTAAAAAAAAATAAACATGACATACTGATACATTACGGTACTCTAAAAAGGGTGTGTGTGTGTGTTTGTGCTGGTGTGTGTGTGTGTGTGTGCTGGTGTGTGTGTGTGTGTGTGTGTGTGTGTGTGTGCGGGTGTGTGTGTAGGATCAGCAGTAGCGGTCTCACCCGGCACTTCTCTTTATGGTTGATCACAGCCCTTCCTGCACCCAAATAGTCAAATTGTGGACTGTTATTGGTATTCCATGAAATCTTTCCTTCCAGATTTACTGAAGGGGGGAGCTGTGACTGGAATACAGTGTCATTATCACACAAGCAAAACATCAGAACCACACATACACATGCAGACACACATACACCTGCACAACATAAACACAATAGTATAACTACGCATACTATTATTAGATGCAAAAGGACATGGCTTGAGAAAAAAAGACACAAAATATCAGAAAGTGTCACAACATCAGATTGAAGAAATACAGCAAGGTCAACAGTGCCCTTAGCTAGAGTCTGAACCTCAGGTATAAACCACCAGACCATGGAACTAAATAAGAGCCAGAGCAGGTTTCCACATTTTTTAAATAAGGATTAGCTGTTTCCAAGGGCATACCATCAATTTGAAATTTGGGGGTGGGTTAAATACATAGACCCCGAGAACTGCAACCGTGTAGAGGGGTTTGGTGGCAAGCCCCCTGGAAGAATATTTTTAAAAGGACAGCGATGAAATTATAATTTCTGGTGAATACTACAGATGACTGATCATTAAGGCTGGGTATTTGTCATTTAAAATATTGGCAGAAGTCGCAGGGCAGTAACAGCAAAGTTGTTAAAAATCATAGAACATTGAAAAAAGTGGAGTTAAAAACAAAAATGTAGTTATTAAATGAATTAAGAGGTCTCATGTGCAGCAGTGAGAAAAGATTTAAATTTGGCCTGGGTATTTGGCCTGGGGGGAACGGGTTGTCTCCCTCTAATGTCAGAGGCACAAGTACAATATCAAAAGGAGGCCAGAAACAGTACAGTCCTTGACACTTAACAAAACAGATATGTGTATCAGAAACAAGCTAAGTCAATGTCAGGGAAGTCATAGAGACCCCTTTTCAAGGCATTGCTAAATTGTTCAAATAGAAATTTGTTGATTCTCAACCTTGAATATTGAATGTTATCTCAGCTGCCACCAGGGATTCGGTATTCTGACAAAGTAGAACTCCTAGGGAGATTTGTTTACCTGGAAGAGGTGAGTAAGGTTGAACTGGAGGGTCAGTCCATGCTGAGAAGTGTCTGCTGTGTTCTGGACCCTTCCCAGGACTGTCAGTTTATCCTTTTTGTTGATGCGCATCATCCCTTGCACCTCTTGCTGTGTCTACAGAGAGGGGGAAGGGTGTCCAGACACAGTAATGGCTGTCTCATTATTACACCTTTGACCGAGGACAATAAATAGATAAAACAGAATAAAAATTTCTAAAAAAGAAATACGGAAAAAAAAAATCCTGAGCAGTTCAGTCAGTGAAGGTGCCCATCATGAGCGGTGATGAGCCAAATAGGGTAGACATTGCAGGTCGAAGCCTAGGTTGTGCCATTAGATACAAATCAGATCCATTAGGGTTAGGGTAGATTAACATCATCCTGGATTGCCAGGGTACAGTACCACTGTAATAGTTCTTCCCAACAACAAGCTATCCACCTACAGTAAACCACCTATCATCAGTGAGATACCTTTCTCCTCCAAATGGCGTAAACTCTCTGGAAGTACTGTGCCTATGGTGTGGATACAGGTTACAGGCTTGCAGGTGAGTGGATGAGTGGAGTAAACAAATTTCAAATGCAGTGCTCCCTTTGTTTGATACAAGTAGCATAGCAGTAACTTAAGGAGCAAGTAAAAATTCCAAACAGTAAAGAAGTCACAATTTGTTCTTCTTCTTCTCTCATTATTGTTGTGGGAAATGGTTGTTCAACTACATTACAACTTTGACTTCAAAATAATAATAATCATAATAATAATAATAATAATTATTATTATTATTATTATGATTATTATAAAATGTATTTTGCATAGCACATTTCTCAAACCTAAGGAGATTTTACAAGCAAGGTATTTAGAAAGACAAAAGGACAAATAACGTACTACAGGAAAACAATAAGGAAAAAAAGACAAACAATGTGTGATCTGAGGCTTATTTATTTTTTCAGACCATGATGTCATGTGATGATATACAATGCGAGTATTTTAACAGGTATAGATCAGTCCTCTTTATCTTACCTGGTTACTGTGCAGTCTTACACACAGCTCAGACTCCTGGGGAATGACCTCAGAGCTGTAGGGGTGAGTTAGTGAAGAACAAACCTGTGCCAAACAAAATAATAATCTGAGTACTGGAAGTTTGATTATTATGGATGGTACTGTGAAAAAAATAACATCTCTGGCATTCCTGGGGTAGGAGGATCCTTGAAATTGGGCAATTGCAATTATCGCCTGAAGAATACCAGCTGATTTTTTGTAGGTGCTTGCGTCCAAAAGTTTATAAAATAAAAAGGCTAAAAAGAAAGCCACCAATTGCTTTCATTGCAGTGAAAAAGACCTATGGGTCATAATGTTACACAAATTGTTAAATAAACAGAAGCAATGAAAGCAGTTTGCGGCATTATTTTTCAGACAAATCTCCTGAAGCACACCACAAGAGATAAGTAAGCCTTTAAGTAACATTTTTTTTTTTTTTTGATTCTCAGCTACAAAATATTAAAATGGCAGCATACAGCAGATCATTTCAGTAGAATTGCCCGCAGTCTTTAGTAGACCCGCCATGTCGCTTTGATTTCCCATAACTCACGAAGGGGCCGGTGGGCTTGTAGCCGAGGGTAAAGGTGTGGACGCTCTCTTTGCCTCCGCTGAGAATGGCTCTGGACTCCAGGACATAGCGGGCCTGACGGAGATCTACGGTGAAGGTCTCCTGGAGGACCAGACTCTGGGGAAAGTTCCGGAATGGCTGCCTGGAAGAGAGAGGAGCTCAGCACTGGCAAGACAGATATCAGCTTTACTGGTAGCTCGGTAGAAGGACGTGAATGACATAACCACGGTCCATTCTGGAGGAAAAGACCTGGGTCAAATATGTGAGTATTTAAATATTTGTCTTTGAAAACACAACTTCTATGTATTCAACGAAAATTTTAAATACTTTTCACACACCAGCTACAATACATATTTTAACTACATTTAAAATACCTTGACCAAATAATTATGCCCAAAAAGGGGTGTTGTTGAACAATGTTTTTTTCCCTAATATGGTGATATCATATGATAACAGACAGGTGGCAAGGGCTTTATATCATTCCCACTGGTGAAAGCATTTCCTTGTTAAAATCAGACCTGGGCCAAATACTTTTCTGTGCTCTATTGATCTTGCCTGGTGTAATTGAGCCTGCCAATATGACCAGAAGGCGGGGTTTGCACTGAGAGTATTTCATTGGTTCCAATACACCAGACGATATCAGTAAAGCATATAAAAGAATTTGAATCCAAAACGAATACGTATTTGTCCCAGGTCTGGTTAAAATCGGATAATATCGCAACACAACCATTGTCATTTGCGAATATACATGCGAATGGAGTGTGCACTATATGTGATGGGTAGCACACTGAAGGTAAGTAAAGGTTACTCTTCTGTGTGAAACCCTAGAATAAGACACCACTTCAGCCCAGGAGGATATAGGATCCATGCCCATTAGAGAGACCTGTCCCCTTTGCCCAGGTACCCCACACGTACCTGAGGTGCAATCTCCCCTGTTTCTGGTATAGATCTTTATGCCTTTTCAGCTCTTCCACAATACCCTCCAGCTCCAGCTCCACAGCTGGGCTCATAGGCTCCGTCAGCACCAACTTTACCGTCACCAGCCTCTTCCTCAGTTTCTGTCACATACAAGCACTGCTGTATTTCATCAATGAAACCATCTAAAATTGCAACTGCATATACTGCCTCTACCTCCCCAATCAATTGACCAGTCAGTTTTTAACTCCGAAGTTCTACTGTAATTTTTTTATGTGACACAAAAACAAGAGAGACTTTATAAACTTTGTTTCCTCTTGACAGAAATCATATTTTGAAGGATTAATTTAAGTACTTCAATAAAAGATGCTACCGGTATGGCAGAATGGTTTTCTACCTTGTCTGCGATACTGAGAGCACTGGAGAGGCTGATGTTTTGCTTGCCATAGCTGGCCACCAGCTGCAGGGCTTTCTGGTGCCTGCTGTTCTCCATGGAGATGTCTCCCAGCAGGGTCGAAGTCCATGCACTGCTCAGGGAGCTGGAGACTTTGAGGCCCTTTTTCCCCACCACTCCCCTGCCACTGGCCTGGAACAGGATCCCCATGAGACCAAATTACAGGCCCAGAAACAACCATAAACCTTTAATCAACCAACATTTATCATTCCATGTTATGTCTAAGCCTGTCAAGAGCTATGTATCTGATCCTGATACAAGATTATGTCCCCATTCTCTGAAACAATGACTGTGATCTGCCCTCTTAACTGGTTAGCTTTACTGGATAATTGCTTTTTAAAAATCCTGATTTAGCCATTGAGCATCATTCAGTAATAGTTGGCTCTACATCCCTTTCCACAAAAGTGATGGTGAATGACTGACAGGTCTAATATATCCAGAGTAAAAATGAAAGCGATTGCCATGTTATTTGAGATGTGGCCAATAACAAATTATGACAAGGATTAAAACTGCAAACAGAAGCAATACTATTATACAGTTATGATTTTCTTCAAAATGTATGTTTTAGATAAAGAAAAAGAAATGTCAATTTCCTTATGGAATTAATGAACTTTTTGCCACAAATCTCCCAGTGTTATCCAAAATGTCTTCAGGTCTTTACAATACAGCAAATTACTGTATTACTAATGCTATACACAATCAGAACATTGAGAAATCCTTAGTTTGCCCTATACCAAAATTAGGTTGACTGACACAATGTTGTTTCAGTGAGCCCCAAACCTTCAAGTAGGTGCCTGCAGGGGTGTAGAGGTGTAGAAGCCCTTCCCTCTCCTTGCTCTTCTCCCTGTAGAAGCCCTCCACCGCTAAGTTGCGTAGGTTGACCAACTTGCGGGTGGTGATCTCTGATTTAAAATGGAAGGCACGGCGCTGGGGCTGGCTGAGTTTGTGGGCAGTGTAGACATAGAGCCAGGGTGTGTCCATGTTAAAGGAGCCTAATGATCACCACAGAGATCAGTTACTCATATTGTGAGAGAGAACATCACTGCTTACTGCATAAACTTTCTTTAAATGATATTGCCTAAGCATAGAGTTGCTCGCTGCTATCACATGAGATTACAATACAGGATAGACCAGACTGTTTTATTATTCAGTGGATTTTCTATACACTTTTAGTGGCCTTTTTTGCAAGGGTAATTTATGCATGTTTAAAGGCCACAGATAATATACAGGCTGTTCAGTTGGTTGGTTATTGAAAGATAAACGAGCTAGAAATTGATAACTGGGTTGGTTCTCTGACCTGAATGCCTTTTCTGCAATGCATTGAAATCAATGTATCAAAATTAGTCTGCGAAATTTAACTGAGAGGTGTTGAAAATGTTCTTGAAAGGTAAGGGTGTAAGCTCATAGTTACCTTCCCATTTCTGCACTAGAGCCTTTGAGGAATCCTTCCAGTGCAGGCCAGCTACCAGAGGCATCTGGTCATTGTAGTTGACCTTCAAGTGGGTGCTGCTTTCTGCCCCCCTCTGACGCAGATGGGAGTGGAGAAGCTGGGTCTTGTAGTTCATGTGTTTCTCTAGCACCTGCAGGCTGAACTGACGTGGTGGAATGCAGTATTGGGAAGAAGATTATAATTCTCTCGTTCCCATTCAATCAGTCCCATGACCCCCCTCAAAATAAACTCCATACTTCAGCCATCCTTCAGTCAGGACAATTAGATGTATATGATATGAAGAGGATAATAAAGAAAATAGAAGGTAGGATTTAAAATGGTGGTTAAAACTTGTAGCCAATGACAACAGTTTTCTAAAACTAACCACAACCTACCAATATTTTCAGGTTAATGAATATGGGCAATATTTGTTGACACTCTTCTTTTCATTTTCAATGAGCATGGTGCTGTACAGGGTGGCAAGAACAGTACCTCCAGCAGGTAGCTGGTGTAAATGAACATGGTGCTGTACAGGGTGGAGAGAACAGTACCTCCAGCAGGTAGCTGGTGAGAGCGTGTCTGGACTGGTTCTTAAAGGCCTGGCTGAGAAGAACACGGCGCTTGTTGTTGATCTCATCCCAGTGTTTTCCGTAGCTGAGGTCCAGAGCAGACTGTATGTGACCTGGACCTTCCTCGTGTCTCAGATGGACCTACATGTGATAAGAGTGGGTCCAAGACTCAACCTGCTAATTCAGCAGCAAGGCTCTTTATTTGTGTTTCAAGCAATCAAAGCATGAAAGTTAAAGGTTGTGAAATATATGTAACAGGTGAATTGATTGACCCTGAATAGAAGCTGGCTCACTGAAGAGTATTTCCAAAGACTACGCACCACCCCCATTAAACTGAGACAATTCTTTCCGATCCTATAAAGATCGATTTTTTAAATGAGAGAATATCTTCTGATACATATCTTGGCCTTTGGCTGTATTGTCTTTTAATATTAATGTAAGCTGCTGAGCTATGAAATGGAAAGTGAAACTGGGTTTCTTTTGGAGCAAGCCTTGTTCTTATTTCATTTGAAAGCATGTTTTTAAAATCCCCCACTATCATAATGAAACTGGAAGAATTGCTTCCACTTATCCTCTGGGGTCATGGAACATGTTACTGAAAAAACTTAATCTTGTTTCTGTCAATGAGTTCAATTCTGGGTTCTGAAATATAGTATCTGAGGAGGGTAAATAAAATAAAATAAACTTTAATCACTGTTCCCTTGCATCATTGCTTTTCTTCTGAAAAAATGTGCGTCATTATATCTCAATGATGCTTTCATTCTGCATCCCACAATCAATAGTCATATAGTGCAATACTAATAAATATTTTGATGGGAAGGGCTGGGCCCAAGAAAATGTATGCTGAATGCTGAAGACAGAGAACTAGGGCATATGAATTAATACATTATTTGCCATTTGAAATGTCTAAACTGGCCAAATACCTGAGGACAGAGGACCATGAGGAGAAGTGATCATTTGATGTTCTATTATAAAAAGAATAAGAGGAACTAACATGCATGATACCTCAATTACACCTTTCTAAGGAGGTATGGTTTTCAATGCAAACTTGAAAATAATCAAGGATTATCCATATAGGAAAATGTATGTTTTTATTTGGTATAACCCTACTATTATGCTGGGAAAAATTACATGCAAAAAGCATTCATACTTTGGGGGAACTATCACCTTATTTAAAGCTAGGCTCAAAACATATCTTTTTAGTCTCTCCTATATTTGAGGGGCAGGAGTGGGTGGCGGGCATAACTATAGAGTCTCTGGTGGACTGAGCAGTTAGTGCTGTCACTGGATCATCATTGGTAGTGCTTTGTTAAGCTGAACCGGTCATGGTCTGGTGATGACTGTCTCAAGCCTACCCTCATGGCTGCGTTGGCCCCTGTCTCTGTTTCCCTTAGCTATGCTGCCATAGCCTTATTCTGCCAGGGTTTTCCTTATTGCATGCAGGCACCTCTGTCTCTTCTGCTCTGCTTGCTAATCTACCATCTGAACCCCCTAACAATTTTTTTTTTTTTTTTTCTCATCTTCCTCAGCCCGGAGCTCTAGCCCAAGTTTGCTGAGCACCCCCTCCCTGGCCCGGAGCTCCAGCCCTACACCAGCTAGACCAGCTGGGCACCCCCACCTCCTGCCACTGTTGATTTTCCATAACAAACAGGTGCCTGCCCACGGCAGGTGGGTTCCCCCTCTGAGTCCGGTTCTGGTCAAGGTTTCTTCCAGTTATCAGTCAGGGAGTTTTTCCTTGCCACTGTTGCCCTAGGCTTACTCTTTGGGGGCCGGTTCTCTGTAAAGCTGCATTGTGACAAAGCTCCTTTGTTAAAAGCGCTATACAAATAAAAATTGATTGATTGATTGATTGAACTACAGAACTATACGTTGTTTTCCTTATTGTATGAGGGCATCTCTGTGAAAAGAATAAATTAACCTTACTGTTTTTAGCAGTGCCTAAGTGCTTCTGAAAAAGATGTAACTGATATGAAAAACCAGACCATGTTTACTTTCACGTTTTGACCATTAGTGATCAATACTAATCATATTTACAGGGCCATTTCAGAAACTATGTGGATGGAAGAGATGCATGCTGTACTTGGATGCTTTATCTTAGTCGTATAGTATAGGAAGGCCCACAGTGAGTGAAGTAGGTGAGAGGTGTGGTGTGATGTGGGCTGGCCTAAACTAAACCACAAGCTTCAGATTTCAAGTTTCAAATAATTCTAAGACATTCTACCTTCTTAAGAAGTCCCTGGACTTACCTTGTGATTTAAAGAGGTGATGTGGGAACAGTAGAGCTCATGCTTGGCCCACAGGCGATAGATTTGTCTGGAGTCCCTTTCGTTCTTCAGGTTCTGTGTCATGTGGCACTCCTGCCGCTGGTTCTGAGCATCTCCTGTTATACGACACAGGGATTAGAGCTCTATGATCACTGCTTCTCACTAAACAGATCTCAATGAGTATGCCTATATTCACATGAGCCTCCATGCTGGGTTCCATGTAGACATCTCGGCCTGCAGCTCCCTCTTTGGCCCTAACACTTGGCATTGTGACATCACTTCAGCCTTACCTTGCAGTCCGTATCTGAGCCTCATGGCGGTGCTCCAGAGTGGGCCCCTTTGCTGCAGCAGCCCGATGATTTGGCCCCCCAGCACGCCGGGCAGGAGGAGCTCTGCCTCCGTGGTGTACTGCCTGTGCCCCTCCTCTACCCTGCGATCCAGCAGCACTGTCGACATCCAACCACAACAAGCACCCCTCAGGGTAATCCCCAATTTTTAGACCTGTATTAGTATTGAGCTAGTCAGACTGAGAAAACAATGGTGATGTAAACAACAGGAGATTCAACCAATACTATCACAACTGTATACCAGAGAATGAAGCGGTCTCCCTGAACAGATTTTTCAGCTTGGCAGACACACTGATCTTTCTACCCATCCCACGGGTAATGTTGGCAGAGAGGATTATGGGATGGCCTTCAGCTGTTATTTTAGCCTCCAGGTGGGACAGGAGCCTCTGCTCTGTGGGAAGGATCTGCATGTCCATCAGTCCCTAACATGACAAAGAATGCCATGGGAAATAAACATGGAGGTTCAGATCCTATGAGATTCACATAAGGATAACATATGATCATGTTCAAACTTACATGGAAAACAACTTATAAGTGTTCTGCTTCGAAAATGAAAAAAAAAAAAAATAATAATAATTTTCAAACTCCAAAAATATATTTTCAATGTCTCAGAACCTATTTTTTAAGTTGATATTTTACCTTCATATAATAATGATGAAGATTATCAACCAGGAGCTCCAACTTCCCACTGTGCATACCTCTAAATTGATCAGCTTGCCCTGGGAAAAGTGACACATTAACACTTGTTGTATGAATGAAATCAATGAACTGAAGCCTTAATATGGTCAGACTGTGGAATTTTAGCCAACCTTGAATGTGTAAGCTTTTTAGTGGATGAGTCATTTTCAGAGTCAGCTTAGGGGTGACAGAGCTGAAACTCAGGTCCAGGGCGACATCTCTTGGAACAGTAGAATGTGGGGTGCCCAGGAAGAGGTGCAGGGAGGCCTCAAGGGGGACCCAGGTGCCCCGCTGAAACATATATGAACATCCAATGAGTACACACAAAAGTCCAAAGGGAGCAAGTTCCCTTTTTTAAGGTCCTTTCTCTTGAGATCGATATGCACCACTGCGTAAAGCAACCGCGATGAACTGAAACATCATGGTTTCAAAGTAGGTGGTATTTCATTCGAGAAAATAGTACCAGTGGTATCTGGGCAGACATATTTCCTTGTCGTTGATTTGAAGGACCGCAGAGATAATGGGGTGTACCTGGGACTGGAGGGAATAAGCTGCCTCCAGAAGGTACTGGTGAAGGCCTCTGTCCAGCTTCAGCAGCCTTAGGGACAGGACGGCTGGGCCTGCTGGCGGCAGTGCCACACCCAACCCGGACAAGGGGTAGGAAGCCTGGGAGCACAGCTGCCATCCCACAAGCTTGGACCCTGTCAGAAAAACAGATTCAAGATTAAATCAGGCCAAAGCACTCAAAGGAGAAAGACACATTAACAGCCATACACTGCATTAGGGCTGCACTATGTATCTTTCACTGCAAAGGGCTGTGCTGTCAGAATTATGAATATTAGAACAAGTCATGTTGACCCTGTCAACCTCACTCCACAATCAAATCTTTTTTTTTCTCCACAATGCAATCGGTAAAGCCTAATTTATAATTCACGCAAAGCTTTTTTGTAAAAAATGTAGTGTGATACAAATGACATATTTTCAACTAAAAAAAGTGTCACACTTTGTCTCAGTGTCACAAACCTCTAGAATTTTGTGATGTCGTGGACGCAGTCATACTTTGTCATGCAGTGCGATTGGACAGCAAGAGGGAACACCAAAAAACTTTGTCACTGATACTATTTTTTATTTTTTTATATTTATTTATTTATTTATTTATTTTTTTGCTTCATTGTTTTGGTTTGTACTGGTGCTGAGTGGATAAAGGAAAGGCTATTGGAATAAATAAGAATCATCTGACATGTTAATTGTACATCGCACATTTTGCCCATGTCATACAGCCCTACCCTACATGATCAACAACATATCTGTTCTTGATTGAAGAAGGTAAAATATCTAAAGAACTGACAAATTAAAAACAATATACTCAGGGACAGAGTTTGCTTTGATCTATGTAATTTGGTCATATTTTCCTTGTTTTATTGATATGCACTTCTTCTTTATGTAATATAAAACTCCATGTAGATATCCTTTAAAAATGTGTAATAACAGTTTGGAGACCTAGAAATAAATTTAAAAAACAATTCTGAATACACCTAACTGCACTGTAAAACAGTATATTTGTTACTAGTATACACCCTGATATCTGGCCCCACTTTACAATTCACTGTTGAAGCTTATAATTGAAACCAAGGGGGACACTCACAATCTTGAGGTGTGCAAATAGTCTTGTCCACACGATCTCGAAAACCTGTCAGTTCCTCTCTGACTGCTGCATTCACGCTGTAGGTTCTAGAGCTGGGTATTAGAGCGCAAGGCTTTCATGTTAATAATCACTGGATGGTGACACAGTACTAAATGATACATTGAGGAGCATCAGTTTGGAACAAGCCTGGTGACAGTAGAACAGACAAAAATAACTCCTTTTCTTAGCTGACCACATTTTGGCAGGCTTGCTGGTTATGACATCTTGAGGGAAGGCTTCATTTTTGACCTGACCTGAAATGAATGATGTCCATGATGTCTTCGGGAGTATTCAGGGTCACTCTCAGGTCCTGCCCTTTCTGCAGCTGAATGGCGCCATCCAGGCTCGTGGAGGTTCGGAGCCCCATGGCCCACTCCACCCCCGCCTGGCCATAGGGCCCCTCCACCCCCATACGGGTCCACACCCCCACATACGCACTGAAAGGGTGACAAATAAGCATCACTCAGGTGTTGACCAAAGGTGTCAGGTGTCAGCATCACTCAGGTGTTGCCAAAGGTGTCAGGTGTCACCATCACTCAGGCGTTGACCAAAATGACACCTTCCACAGCCTGTCAGTGACAGGCAACGTACCTTGGTTTGATGTAGCCAGAGACTGAGAAGTGGGACCAGCTTACAAGGTTGGCACTTCCTTTCACTCGCAGGCTGAGAGAGGAAGATACATTGAGGGCCAGCTTGACAGGCAGGCCGGAAAGAGAGGGCAGGACCAGCTCTTCCGTAACTAGCACTGCTCTGCGGTTGAGCTGCAACTCCTGACCCTGCAGACAGAGAAGAGTTTGAACTCAGGTGTTAAGGTTAATTCAAATCATCACCAGCCAATACGTATGTCCAATATACAGGGTTGTATGGTTGTTTTATGCACGTTAATGTTGCTCTTATGAACAGGACCATGAGTTTCTTCCTGACTTCTTTTAACCTGTCATTCTGTCCTTTGATACCAAGAGATTGATGAATCCATGTCTTCAGCAGTCAACTTATTGCAGAACCTTATTCATCACAATTAATCATTCAGTTGGCAATCATTTATGGGTGCCCAATCTTATGCAAAAATATAGAAACACTAACCCTGTACCAGTACTTTTGGAGCACAAATTGTGGACATGGCTCTTGCAATTTCGGTGGTTACTCCATTCACTTGAGATACAGGAAGAGTTACCAGCAGCCTGCCACTGAGCAAACTCTTTGTTTTCAGTCGATGCCTGCATGAGCTCAGGGGCTCTAGCAGTGGGAAGCTAGAGCCCCGGGAGGCAGGTGCCTGTTTCACACGCAATTCATCTAGGCTACACTTAACTGAAATGTCAAACTATTTATGTGTGTTTGCATGCAGTGCCTGGGGATCTGCATGAATATGCTGTAGGTTAAATGTTTCCCAGGTCACACGGTCAGGAAAAATTCACAATTATGATTTTGATTGTGTGATTATGGTCTGCTCTTGAGGAAAATCATTAGACAGGATTTTGTAATAATGGTTTTATTTTAGCTCTGTGCCTCAGTGCCTATTTACTCCTGCCGCTTCATACCTCTGCTCCTGTCCTTGTTGCTGATGATGAATAAAATGAATAAATAATATGAATGCTGTGGTAAATTTTGATCTCATACCAGCAGGAATAGAAAGAAAGAAATACTAAGGTTTCACTGAGGTATCACCGCTAACAGTCTCACCTTCAGCAGTCTGACTGCTACTCCAGCCAGGCTGAGCGACAGCTGCCTCATCTGCGCACTGACGTCATCGCAGGTAACAAAGGCCAGCTCGTCGCCAAACACCTTCACGCTCAGCCCACACCGTGGCCTGGTGTCACCTGACCGTCGCCCTGCAAACTGAACCGCGCAGCAGTGAGTGCAAGCGCTTTACGAAACCGCCTTCACCCGCCATATATTCCATTCAGCGCTAACACAATATCCACATGGCAGTAATGTAAGAGTCATTTAGTCTTTCATGTGACACTGAGTCACTTTTCCAGGGGCCAGTGCCTTTACCTTAGCCTTGGCCTGTCCGAGGCGAGTCGAGCCGTTACTGCGACAGGCCTTCTCCTTCCTGTCTGGGAAATCGTTGGCTTCTTTCCCTGCTTCTCCACTCCTCCTTTTCCTCTCAGGCGCTTCTGGACGGCCAGCCTCCTCTTCAGATGGCGGTGCTTGGCGACCAAACACTTGTTTCATAAGAGGCTCCATGTTTTCTGCTCGGACGTTAATCTGAGATGAAGAACATAGCAAATGCACTGCATTTAAAAGTGAAAGAAACATATCTATCACCATTTTTTATTTTTCGTTAGAGAAAATTCAGAAAATGGCAACAGCAATGCCCATACAATAGACAATAGGGATATTCCACAGCTGTCTAGATCAGTTCTCAAACAACATATGCTTTAATTTTCTGCGATGTGTTTATATGCCAAATAATTCATTTAGGAAGTGATTAAGTGTTTAATTGATAAAATTTTACAATAACAAGTGAAATTTATCCTTTTTATGACCCCAGATCAGGAGCGCTCTCTTTCCACTTGAATATCAAAAGGGACTTTATTATTGAATCAATGAGAATATATGTTTGCATGGCATTATTACTTTCTATTCTGTTGCTTGTGTGCTTCGACACATAACTGATTCAGTGCAAAAGGCACTCAGTATATTGCTATAAATACTTTCTGTGTTCTCTCTGCAACATTGTTTTGGCTATAGTCTATTAATCTTTTCAAAAGGTCATTATGAATACTATTTTAGTTCCACAGTGTTTGGTCATGTTTTACAGTACAGTACAAATTCATTTCACTGTACACTACCATTATGAATTGTGAAATCATTGCCAAAGGCGTTGATTGCATTTTTTGTAATTATGTCTATTGCTCCCTCACTCTCTTCATCCTACCCACCTCTAGCAGGTTGAAGGCTCTTCCCAGAATGTGGAGGGTGAGGTTGGCCATGGCAGAGCGTGGAAAAAGGGAGCTGGGTGAGAAGACCAGGGCCCCCTCCACATTAACACCTCCAAACCCTGTCACATAGACAGATCATAATGCACAACACAGTCATTACATAGCATTACAACATCAAGCATTATTCTCTTTCATTTCCAGCACACCTGTGTCCATAGTGGCATCGATGTAAGAGGAATATTTCCAAGATTCTGCCTCAAAGTCTTTGCTGATGATGTCATCAGGCAGCGACTCCATTAGGGCCTGCTTCAGAGGGTCCTCGGTCTTCTGAATCTGAGTCAGGTGACTCCAGACAAAGGCGCCCACTGTGAAGAGATTCATGCCCACATACATCTACAAATGCACTGAAAATTCTGAGAGTACACTGTTTGGATTTACTGCTTAATATTCCTACAATAAACAAGTTGTTATGGACTGTAAACAACAACAACAAAAAGAAATGAACACCAAAACTGACAAACAAGGAAAAATTTCCTCACAACTAAATCGCAGTACTACTATTTTGATTGATTTCAGGAAACCTTACTGTTGGCTCAGTGCTCCCTGGTTTCACCCCACATCCACCTCTTGCCTCTCACCTTGGCTTGATGTCTCATTTCTCAGAGTAGTCCTCACTCTCCGCAGCACCTGTGGGTCTGGGCAGCGCATCAGCTGCTGGTATGCAGCGATCCTGACCTCTACGTCTTCCTGAGCTGAGCAGTACAACTGGACCAGAGCCTTTCTCTGGATAGAAAAAAGGTTTGTCACACTTGTTTCATTTATTTAAAGAAAAAAGTTATCAAACACCCATATAACCCATGTGAAAAAGTAATTGCCCCCTTTAAAGCAGTTGCACCTCCTTTAGGAGAAATAACCAAACACTTCCTAGAATTTTATATCCATCTTGCATATCGCTGTGGAGGAATTTTTGCAAACTCTTCTTTGCAGAACTGCTTTAATTCAAACAAATTGGCAAGTTTTTGACAATATCTGCTCATTTCAGGTCCTGCAACAGCATCTGAAATTTGATGTCATAAATTTGACTGCACTACTTCAAAACTTGAATTTTGTTTATATTCAGCTATTCAGATGTGGACTGGCTTTTGTGTTTCGGATCATTGGCTTGCTGCATAACACAATTACACTTCAGCTTCAGCTCACAGACAGAAGACCAGACATTCTCCTTAAGAATTTTCTGGCACAGATTAGAATGATGCTATGATTCCTTCAGTAATAGAAAATGGACCAAGCAGCAAAGCATCTCCACACTCTCACACTACCACCACCATGTTTGACTATTGTTATGATGTTCTTACTGTGAAATGCCAGACATAATGGGACCTGTGCCATCAAAGAAGTATCACTTTTGACTCTATAGACCTAATATTACATTTTGTCTGAAGATCTGAAACCATTCAGTGTGACAAATATGCAGTAATAGAGGAAATCAGTATGGGCAAATGTTTTTTATGGCACTTGTACTTATACTTGTGGAATTAAATGGATATGTAAGTCCATATTGATATGCAGCAATGTAATTCATCAAACAAATAAAGACTCTTTTACTAAACCTGAAGCTGTTTCTTACTATAAGAAAGCCCTTAACTTCAGGCATGACCAGTTTGAGATGATACTTACATTAGCACTGCAGGGGATGCGTCTGAAAGCATGGATAGCAGCAAGCCTCAGCTCCAGGGGGCTGGAAACATTCTGAGCACAAGCGCTCAGCACAGAGGTGAAAGAAGAAGCTGCAAGGCCTGCATTCCCCACTGCCTTCAACACTCTGAGCTTCTGCACGCACAGAGAATCCACCATCATCATTACAATCAAAATCATCACCATTGACAATATTGTCATCATTACCATCATAAAACAGTATTTCTCAGTGTCAATGTTTACACTGTCATTGCCATGGTTGTTATTTTCATCGCCATCTCATCTACGTCTTCCTCAATTGACTCCATTATTTGTATTTTCAATAATCTCATCATGTTCTCTGTCATCATCTCCATTAAAATGAGCGAGAGAGCACACTAATCTGTACCTCAGCTAGCTGTGAGGTTCTCCCATCCTTGCAGTCTTTTCCCAGCATCTCCCTCAGCATATCCATGAGCTGCTGAACCTCAGGGAAGAGGCTGCATGGAGACCGTGCCCTCTGGCAGAGGGAGTGGACCATTGCAGACACAGCCAGAAGGGTGCCAGATCCAACCTCTGGAGACTTCAGTAAAGCCTGGGGGATACAATGTCCATGAGTCAGCCCTCAAACTAAGAACTGTCAGCCAGTCGCTCTGTAAAGCTATGATAGAGAACTGTTAGTTGGCCAGAGTCTCCTTACTATGCTAGGACAGAGAACTGTGGGCGAGTCTCTTTGTTAAGCTAGGACAGAGAACTGTAGGTTAGCCTTCTTACTACGCTAGGACAGAAAACAGTATGTTAGTCTTCTTACTACGCTAGGACAGAGAAGAGTAGACCAGTCTCTTTGCAAAGCTAGAACACATAACTGTGGGCCAGGCTCTTTGCTAAGCTATGACAGAGAACCTCAGGCTAGTCTCCTTACTACGCTAGGACAGATAACTGTAGGCCAATCTCCTTGTTAAGCTAGGACACATAACTGTAGGTCAGTCTCTTTGCTCTTATTGGTTGAGATGCTGCTAAAAACAGCCTCAGTGGGGATATTTAAGTATAAAAACTTAATATTGGATGTTTTGTTTCCTGTGAGATTGCAGATATTGTAAACATTCAGTTTTTTGTTCCTTAGTCAAAGCTTAACATTTTCAAACTATGGACTCAGACATATTTCATGCAAAACATTATAATTTCAGCCTTTTGCATTATTTTTAAAGGTTCAATGTAGATTTAAAAATTAATCAAAATTCAGAAGATAGGAGGCTTGGGGGCACAATCAGACAATCTGATTTACTGAAATAACTGCACATCAGTGATTCACGCAGAAGAGGTTTACTTGCTGTAACATGTGTGTTACCCTCTTTTTAAAATCTCAATGAGACTACACTGGTTAAATAACGGACATATATACAGTATATGTAACTGATTGACCTGGGGTTCCCAAAAGTTCCCTTGATGGATTCAGGTTTAGGTTGCTCCACAGTGCTGTACCATGTGGCCAGGTTGTACTCACACTGATGGAACGAATCATGGCGGGGGTGGGGTGGGGAATAAACGCAAAGGAGGAGAGGAAGGAGGACACCCGTTCTTCTTCCACCTCGCCGCCCAGAATGAGGTCCGTCATGATGGAGATGCACGCCTCGGAGCCACACGCTGGCAGGGCGTCCAGTAGAGGCTGCCTGCAACCAAGGCAATGGCCAGGATTCAGCAGCTTACATTGACAAATAAATTCAAATAGAGCAAATCGTACCAAACACTGTCATTTATATGTAGGTCCAAAATTAAGGACAAATTTCATTTGAATCCTAGACAATGAATCACATTTGCCAATGGAAAGTGATTGGAAAGACTACATATGAAGCTTTTTTTAAGGTCTCCCCTCTGCCTCAAACAAACCCCAATGCTCCAGTGCGGTGGTAGGGGTAATGTGCTATAGAGGATGCTGTCTTTCAGATGAGATGTTATGCCAAGGTCCTAAATCTCTGTAGCCATTAACAGTCCCTTATTGCACAATGTAGGGGTTATCCCAATCTTTCTCAAGCTGGCCACCTAATCATCCCCCAGATTAAGTGGCACAATCATTTCCTTCCTCTCCACTGAAGATAATGTGTGATACGCATCCTGTCTCAAAATGGTGAGAGCTACGCATGGTTGAGGTCAGCTTCCCCCTTTGCTGTGTAGAGCAATGGCATAGTGAAAAGCCTTAAATTACATTACATTACATTACACTTAAATAAATGCAATCGATTCATATTTATTTAATCCCTCTCGATTCAATATGTTGTACCCTAACTTGTTTGTGTAATTCTCTTTTTTTTGTGTTGCTTAATCAAAATTAGCCATTATGATAGTGTTGTTATGTTATATGCCATATTTTAAGTTTTTATATTTTATTCTAGGCTAATTGAGTGACCTGTGGCTCCTGCTGTTTTGTGATTTTTTTTCTAGCAGTCATGTGAACATTGGAAAGGCAAACGTTTTGATGCTGCAGAGGAGACTGACCAATCATCACGGCACTTGAAGGATGCCTCCAGCCACAGTTCCTGCAGCTGGTCCCTGGACAGCGCCCTCAGCTGGAACACCAGGCGTAGGAACAGGGCTGCCTGCTGGAAGGGGGTGAATGAAGCCCAGGATCAGGGACGTGCAAATAAACCCCCCCAACACCATCACAATCTCAACCAGCAGCCAATGAATTTAAACTCATTGGAATGCAAACAAAGTGCAAAAAAAACGGAAAATAAAATGGAAAAGGGCTTGCGCAATTATTAGAGAAATGCTAAAGAAGGATCAGTTTGGGTTACAAACAAACTTCCTAAAACACCATAGAATAATGGCTTGTCTACATCAAATGTGTAATGACCATTACATATAGCTACAGAATGGCACTTTGAGTCACATGAGGCTTTGTGTTTCAAGTAGCCCTTGCGGTTGGGAGTGGGATAAAACCTCCAATATTTCACATTTGCTTAATTCACTTTTACTTTACTTTTATCACCAGTGCATTAATTAAAAATGACTTTCCTTACATCATATTCAGTTTACCTGTCATTTATCTGGCAGCCTGATTAACCTGGCAGTTTTTGGCATACAATGATATATTATCATAAAGATAAATTTAGATTTTATCAGGATCTTAATCCAGGCTGCTATATGAGTTTAATTTGTCTTATTTTTTCATTTTATTTTTGTGTTTTCGTCAGTGGTGCACTCAGATCAGGGTCATAGACTCTGCTCAGATGTACAGGAAATGACCTCATTATGCTTCCCTTACCTTCTGATGGTCCCCTTTTAAGGCACAGAGCTTTCTCACTGTGTCAGAGGACTCAGCTGGTGTCTGTTTACTGCCCTGACCTGGGACTCCAGGGGGTTGCTTGAACCTCAAATTGCTGGAATACACAGGGCCTACTGCATCTGGAGAAGGAAAAGTGAGACTTAACCTCAGACCACTGCAGCACACTGGACCTCCTTCTTTGTATTTGTGGTTGTATTTTAGCACTGTAGTACCCACCTGGACTCACTGGCACCCCCTCCTGGGCCCTCAGAAGGGTGAGAGTGGTCACAGTCTCAGTGTGTGGCCCACCTGATGGGCCAGACAGTGTGGCTAGACTGACTGTCTCCGTACAGTTGACCTCTTCCATGGCCTGGTCTCTATGGCACTGAAAGCACTTCACCCTGGACTCCAAGGCCTGCTCTTGGAATGTAGGAATAGATCTAGAACATTCCAGTACGTACACTCGACCTGACTGCTCATGAGATGCTCTGCTTACAATGCCAATATCAATGATCAAAATGCCACAAACTTTATAGAAAATGGGAAAACAATTATACATGTACTACAGTATAATTATACCTAGATACAGTATTTACTCTTTGTCCCATATTTACATAGATATATTTTTTCTCATTTGTTTGCAATGGAGATTCAGTGTTCATAAAGCTAAGTTGCCTGAAGCATTCCAGATCTTATTGGTATCTTCCATTTTTAAAAATTCTTCACCCTCTCCCTGGTCATGATTTCTATACCAAATTTAGGATAACTGTGTTATCCAAGACTGCAACAAAATGCTGATCCCATCCAAGGATTTGCATCAAAACTGACCCCCTGTGCTGTAACATCACCCAGCGTGTTATTACTTTGCGAAGACGGACACAGTCTAGTCACAGGCCTTCCCACGCAAAGAGGGCGCTAGAGCTCACCGTGGTGTCAGTGAGAGGGACAGAGTGCACCCAGAAATCAGCCAGCCTGTCCTGGTAACACTGCTGAAGGTTTCGTGTTTTTACTAGCAGTGGGCCCCTCCGTTCATAGGTGCTCCAGCAGGTTCCATGAATGTCTGTCTGCACAAAAAAAGAGAGGCATTTAGGTAACAGTCCAAATCTCTCGCTGACCAGGCTTAAAGCTGCCTTAAAATGTCCAATATTCTGCTCTCTGACTTGTCCTTTAAAACGCATGTCATTGAAATAAAAGTAAAAAGATTTTTTTTTATAAAGATCCATATAGAATTTGATAATAAATCCAAGGACAAAACATTTTGTTCACACACACACACACACACCTACACACACACACACACACAGAGCCAGTGGCTGTTGCAAGAAGGACTTATATATGCTTAATGTACAACGCCCTGCTAATTGCCTGACATTCTCACATGTAGTTTAGAAACACCCTACATGCTTATGATGAGTATGTTGGAAAATTACTTGGAAATAATAATAGGGTTCTGTTCCAGATCTCCAGGGTCATATCTCAAGGTATTTGATCCCTTTCTGAATTCCTCTATTATTTCATATTTGTCACACTGAATGGTTTCAGATCTTTTGACAAAATGTAATATTAGACAAAGGGAACCTGAGTTAACACAAAACACATTTTTTAAAAGTATTATTTCATTTATTTAATGAGAAACGCAATCAAACACCCATATCACCCATGTGAAAAAATAATTGATACCCCTTACAAAACTGGTTGTACCACCTTTAGCAACAATAGCTGCAACCAAATGCTTGCTATAATTCTATATCAGTCTTTCACATCGCTATGGAGGAAATCAAGAAGGGGCAAAATACTTTTTCATGGTACTGCAGATGGATTGCAGATCTGGATCTCTTACACCACAGAGTGCATCTTGTGAGGCCGATGGCTATATGACCTGTGCTCTCACCTCTTCCACCATTTCCTGTGTCTCCCCAGTGTGAGAGGTCTGGAGCACGCTCAGTATGGCCCTCTTGATGTTGAGCGTCCACGCAGCCTCCCCTGCCCTGGGGCAGACTTCCAGCACCTTCCCCTGCCGCATAGAGAACAGCAGGGCATTCCTCTCCAGGGCCTCCCTGGAAATACAAACAACAGATGGATCTGCTCCCAGCAGTTCCACAGGTTGCTATACATCGCAGCTTTGCATCCCAGAAGCCCCACAGGCCACTGCGCCTAACAGCTCCACCTCCGAGCACCCCCCACAGGCCACTCTGCCTCCCAGTAGCCCCACAGGCCACTCCGCCTCCTAGCAACACCACAGGCCACTCATTCTCGCAGGTTCATACTGTTCTCATGACAGCTGCATCTTCAGGGTCGGCAAAAGCTGTGTTTTCACCCAAGCAAATTCATGGATAACATAACAATGACTGTTTGCAAAGGGCTTGAATGAATGTAATTTGAACCCAAGCTGAAATCTTGTCCCAAGTAAATAAAGTGTTGAATAATAAACACTCCAGGGGTTAGGACTTCTTTGACTCACCTAATATGCCTTGCATATGCTTTCCATTAGTCAGACTTTACATTCTTTATTTGTATTATCCAGGGTGAGCTACACAGGTCAAATTTTACATATCTCTCTTTGAACGCCTGGATACTGAAGACATTTGGGGCAAGTGTCTTCTATTACATGTTTGATTTTTACACACACTGCTGGATACAAGCCTAACTTATTAAGCACTACACCATACTTTCATGCAAAAACAAAAACTGTTCACCACAAAATTAAGCAGTTGAGAGCACCATTAAAATAAAATTTTTAAAAAAGTTTTGTTTGATAAATCCTCCAAATAATCAGAGGATGATATCAGCTTTACCTAAAATTCTTCAAGCGTTGCACTGAATTTTCCCTCTGCGGAGACACCTTCTTGATCTGTGAATTCCTCAGCTACAGAAAACAAACAAGCACCATGAAAATGAGACAAGTGCAAAGACATACCTCAGTAAGACCTTAGTAAGACCATAAAATGCAGGTCTTAGGGATCAGTTCAAACGCAATTGAATGGTTAAATCCAGAAGTTTCTATGGTGGCAGACCTTCATCATCAGCAGGCACCCGGAAAGGACGTCAATGTCAATCAGACAGTCAAGAGCCAGTCCACTGCTGTCTGAGGCTGAACTCTGAAGTGAGCTGGTTACTATGGTGCTGTACCTGTAGGTGTACCTCATGCCACTCGGGTAGCGCACATCTATAGCTGTTGGAAGTAGGAAATATTGCATGTTAATTTCAGATGGTAGTGTGTGATTACATGCATGGTTATAGTTAGCTAAGCAACATTTTGGCCAACTTTTTGCCATTTGTCATATTTTTCCACCAAAGTAATGTAATAAGTTAATGTTATGACTGTTTTACAACCTAAATAGAATATAGTATTAATACAGATGCAGAATGTGCAGGTCTGACAAAGTACTGTGAGCACATTCACCTTGTGTGGGTATGTGCAGAGTGCCCAATAGCACAAGCAAATGAGTATAAAACATGTGTCCCTGCTGTGGATTCACTATCAGGATAAAAACTTAATTGTCCTTGAATAATATGCATACAGTCAAGCTGTATCAATATGGAAGTTATTTTTGGCCTCTTGTCAATTATGCTTTAACTACATCACTATTGAACACACATGCAGATGTATCTTTGAATCTAGAAATGTTCTGTTGGGCTAATATTTAGTTAAATGTTTTTAGTTAACATTTTTCCAACACAGTGCTTCAAGAAAACAGACTGTAGATTAAAAGGGTCTATCTAGTTTGAAATTGAGTTTTAACTGTTCTCTTACCATTGCATGCTGCAGTGCAAGGCCGATCTGTTTGCTTTGGTTTACACTCACCTGTCAAAACAATATCCATTGTAAGCTAACTGATGGTAATGCAGAAACAACTCAATGGGCAGAGAGCGCAGTCCTATAGTTAATCTAACAGGGTGTGCGATATGTATTTGACACTAGAGCACATCATTTTGAAAAGTCCTTACAAGAGTCAAAACATAGTGTAAGCAGAATTGCCTTATTAATGTGAGGCATAATTACTTATTAGATTAGACGTATGACCTTCTTTTCACTTAATTTGTTTGTAGCTAATATTTGTAACAAAAAAATCAATATTCACAAATAAGAAAATCATTATATAACTACTTTGCCTTGATTTCTCACTGACATAAATTTATGCAATTAATTGTGAAATCTTTAGCTTGGAAGAATTCAGAGCAAACAAGAATGTTAATCACTTACTGATGATAATGGCAACCATGAAAACGAGGATGCGACACATGTCCAATGGCATGGCTATTCAGGAGTCTGGAAGCAGCGGCCCTTGGTTTCAACATGAGCAGTCAGACAAATAAGCAGCATCTGACAGTATGAGCTGGGAATAGACCGGCCTGTTGGCCACACTGACCCAAACACAGCAGGAGTCATGTTAGCCAATCAGAATCATCTGCTACACTTAGCATTTCTCCCAGGTCACATGACAAATCTGTTGCTCTTTGAAAGCTGGGGCTTGTCCAAATCAGCACACTTGCCTACTACTGAGTTTGCAAGTTGCATACAACTTTAATTCTTAATAGTAGGCAAGTATGTTGATTCGGACATGTGTAGGGGTATCTTAAACTAATGCTGATCTTTTGCCTTTCTTTTAACAGATTTAGAGACACAGCCTCATTCCCACAGGGGTCATGAGGAAATGTCATGCCAACATCAACATATTTCCTGGGGATTTGAGATTACAGATTACAGATGTATTTTTAATTGCTGATTTCCAGTCATAAGTACACTTTTCTGTTACTGCTCTTAAAAAAGACTATATTGGTCAATTGAAGATAGTACTATTAACTATTAATCATGCTTTGGTATACTGATATCATAGAATATTTGACATTTAACATCTAGCGTTATTAAAATTACATCTCTATGCTCTTACACAAACTGCTAAAAAGATATCCAGATATATCTACAAGAGTCATAACTGTGATCTGACTTAACTGCTATCTTCAGAACGAAACCTCCTCTAATTCAGAGTGTCAATGGTTCGTAGCTCATACTGTAGTTCTACGCTTTCTAATGCAAGTCAGTAATTATTTAGTTATCAATTACAGTATTTCAATGAGCGTTATTACTCATTACAGCCTTTGAGCACTTGAATCACTTCTGGGATCATTTCCAGCACAATACAACACACCTTTCAATCATAGTTTATTGATACCCTGCTAATATTTTATTCCTACTGTATGTTTAATAAATGTAGGTTTTTCATGCCACACTGGAAGTCTCAGAGTATAAATATAGGAAAATAGAACAGAGTAGTCACTGTGAGAGGCAGGAATGCTTAATATTTATAAATGCAGATTTATAAAAATCGAACATTGATTAATAATTTTGTGCAACTTGCCTTATGGGAAACAGGCATTATGAAATTAGATTTTTCCCCCCCGTCAGCATCATAAAAATATGGAGAAATGAAAAATTACTTATCAAAACATATATTTAGGCATGACTAAAATGATTAACCTGCAACACATCACACACCAACTACATTTAAACATCCTCTGCACTCATATTATCATTTCATGATCATCAGTCTGCAAGTAAAGGAAAACCTGCCTGGTGGGTATTTTGCAATTGCAATTGTTTTTAGCGCTGAGTCATACATTTACACCAGTATTCAAATGGAAAAAATAACTACTGTCATATTGCTTTTTTTTTTTTGTCAAGAACCATATATACTATTGAAAATGGTGTAAATGTATGTATCAATTGTATACTATATGAGCAGTTTCCATTACGCATTTTCTGTTAAATAAACATGGAGACATGCAGTGCTTCAAAGGGCCTCTTTTTTGAAGGACCTGCACGAGCTATTACTAATTGTTGATATTTATCATTTTGTATTACTGTCCTGATTGTGAATTAAACAAAGACCATCATAAACAATAGGATTTGTCCTTTGAACTGTGGAAGCTTCAGGTATTTTCTGTCTAATAACATGAGAGACCATGAAAAAAAAAGACTGTCTACTAATCAATGCTTTGCTTAATCGTTTAATTGTGTAAGTGTGCAACAGTTAAAGCCATTTTTAAGGCCTAACATATGGTGGTTAAGGTGATCAGACTTAATAGTGATGAGAGCCGATGTACTGATGGCACTGATAACCAGGGGGAGGGGATTATCGTGTGTCGTGTTATTTCTTAATACTGTGTAATGGTGGTTATTAATGAATGCTACAGTTGTTGCACTTTGTAAACATTCAGCAGGTTTTCCTGTAGATGTTTCACTCCAACCCAAACAATGCACACCTCAATCAACAGCTAGAGATCTTGTTGAGCTGCTGATTAGTAGAATTATGTGAGCCAAATTAAAACTTACACGACAGTAGATGTCCAGGAGCAGAGTTAAGAACCACTGCTATACTGCAATCCCAATTTTGTAGGTTATTCCCAAAAGCACTATATATAGGACAAACCATTTGGCTGATTAGTCCTAGCTAATACAGCTATTGGCAACATCACAGAAAGAATTCGTAACAATTATGTCAGCAGACATACTTTAAAAAACGGTCTTTATTGAAGAACAGGAATGAATGAAAATGCAATACATGGTAAAATATGACAGTATTCTACATGAAAAACATTTTTTATATCCTAAACCTTGGCAATTAATTTTAGTCCCCTGTAGGGAGCATAGGTATCTGGTCTTAATCACAATAACCAAATGTTATACTGTGCTGAAACCTACACAATGAACATTCAGTAAAAAAAAATAATTAAATAATGGTTTGATAATATTTTTAATGCAACATGTTTTTATCATCCAAGATACTTGGATTATGTCAAAAATGAAATTAATATTTTAACTTTCATCTTTTTTTATGCCAGGTCTCAGGATTCAGAATCAGGTCTCAAATTCTTTAAAAAAAACAAAAAAAAACACACATTCATATTTTTGTACATTTTTGTAATGCCTGGTATATGTTGCAAATATGACAACATATAATGTCACATATTCTATGTGACATTAACTTATATGTCTGATAGAGTACTTACTGCAATGTGGAGTCTTTTGTAAATGTAAAAGTCATATTCTTATTATTATTGGAATTTGAACAGATTTGTTATTAAAGAACAAAGTAAAGCCTTTCTCTCAGTTTATATTCATATATTAAGCTTTCAGCCAAGATGTAAAACTGAGACAGACAACATTCCTGATCTACAAGACTTTAAAAGGTCACTTGTAGAAATGTAGAAGGGCCACATAAAATTAAGCATGGTTTTTGTGATACTCCAAATGCACACAAGTAACCAGACTATTTGTTTTTCTGTGACACAGTACTTAAAGTAGTTTATTCCAAAAAAAGTACATTCTGCTCCTTCTGACATAACAAAGGTTACACTCTATCTCTTTTGCTTTCAGAAGAATACATAACAAAGTATGTAAAAAAAAAATACAAAAGTACAACATGCTCATCGAACGTGTAAAACTGAACGGTCCCCAAAGTGAGGACTTAGCCGCAGACAGGCCTGCTGTCTTTGGTTTCACAAGGGAAATAACCACACTGCTCCACTTGCCCAAGGGAGCCATGCGACTCCTAAAAAAACACCACTGGTGTCTGGCTATACTCTCAGTGGTCCTACCCCCGCCTTTTAAAAAACCATTTACAGAGGAGGTGGAATTTTGCAAATAGGTACTGGGGCATCACTTATATTTTAAATGATGACAAAAAAGGTCTCCAGTATTGTCCACTGAATGAGTCAAGCAATCGTCTTTCTTCATTTTCCTTGTCCAAAAGGCTATGTGTCTTTGTACCTGAGAAAAAGGAAGGAACGATCAGGTCACTGTACCCTCAGAACACGCCCTCCACCACACAAGTGCACAAAAATCCACTTTCACAGAAATGCCTATTATCCCCACTTTCAAAAAATCTTCAGCTTTTATTACAAAAAAAAAAAACTGATTTTGAAGCCCTGGTTCTACTACATATTAAACAAAACGGGAGTCAAACGACATTATGATATCCCTGGAAGGAGGAGGTTAGCTCCACCCAGAATGGGAGGGCTATATGAGAGATGATAGCGGAGTGATTTCAAGCAAACAATCAGATGATATGATACGGTGGAGTCCATTTTCTCCCGGAGGTGCAGACTTAAATACCTCAGAAAGTCTTACAGCATTCCTTTTGTAGAATTTAAGCTAAGAGGAATGCCCTTTGCCAAGGCTCACTGTTTGACTGTCTCATTAAAAAATTCCTTCTGCTTTGATTGTTTTGTTTATTTAATTATATATTAAAATATGAAAATTGATGGTATGTAGAGCAACATACTTTTGTCATGTCAAATGTTTACAAAAGAAAAAGCTTGGGTGGAACAGAACTTAGGAGATGCTCATCAACCCCAAGATTTGTTAATAAAATGCAGAAAATAAGTAATATGGAAAAGTATTGAAAAAGTATGCAGGAAATATGGAATGGAAAGTAAGGAATGGGAAGGTATGGATCATGACAAATGAAACAGAAAAATAATTATACATTCACCTCAATGTTCAAATGCTTTACAATCCAGGAAGTGGAATAATTATGAGCAAATATAGTTGTTGATACTTTTTTTCAGATTTGGATTTACTGCCTTGTCTTCTGACCCAGGTTTCTAATGAGGGGATTTAATTTGGTTTCCAGGTATAGGTGGTCTACTGGCACATTAGGATACCTCCGTAGAGTGTGTGGAGCCCTGAAATACAGCCTCTGGACCTCTACTGTATACAGTGTGTGGAACCCTGAAATACAGTCTCATGACCTCTACTGTACACAGTGTGTGGAGCCCTGAAATACAGTCTCTAGACCTCTACTGTATACAGTGTGTGGAACCTTGAAATACAGTCTCATGACCTCTATTGTATACAGTATGTGGAACCCTGAAATACAGTCTCTGGACATCTACTGTAAACAGCATGTTGAGCCCTGAAATATAGCCTCTGGACCTCTACTGTAAACTGTGTTGAGCTCTGAGATACAGTCTCTGGACCTCTACTGCATATAATGTGTGAAACCTTATATGGAAGGAGAAGGATACATTAAAGGGGATGGGGGTAGGTTAGGGGGAATTCAGGGACTTACCCGCTCTGCAGAGAGAACTCGGGCAGCGCCCCCATGGAGCTCAGCTGCTCCTCCAGAGCCATGATGCGCAGGCCGATGTACCCCGACGTCAGCACGAGAAGCAGCACCCTGCGCGGAACAGCAAATGAGCACTCAGACCCCCCTCACAGGAGAGCATGCATCACACTGTCACACGGCCACCAGAGCAGGGGGCTCACGGGCTCAGAAACACCCCATTCCAAATCACCGGACTGATGCGATCTAGAAATGATTGTGATGATTACAAGTGGCACGTGATTATCTGAGAAATGCCAACAATGTGCCAATCATTTTAATATATCTCACGTAGCTACTTTTTGACCACTGTGACCGTGCGTGCGAGCTAAAGCGGGTGGAACTAGAATCAGATGCAACGGCGTCACAGTATACTGTAAAGCATGTGAAAGTGAGGGAATGGGACTCACAGAAGTAAGTAGATGCAGAGGAGGAGGTTGAAGTTATTGGACTCTCTCAGTATGAGGAGGGACTTGACCTTCTCTGTTACGGACCAAATCCAAGACGGCTCTGTAAAAAAGAACAAGAGCACAACAGTTCATACAGGACTGTTGTGCTCTTGAAAGAAACTTTGTTTGTTTCTGTCAGGACCACTGTCATCAAAGTAGAACTTTATTGACAATAAAGGCAATACAGTTATGTTTGGCGGTATGGCTCTGTTCTGGAGCTCTCCCGCCAACCACGCAGCCCACGTGGATAAGGCCGGAAGGCCAGCAGCCAAACCCCCCTAGAGGGGTACATACAGAACAGATCCAGCAGCAAAGCAAGTTCTTAACACATAGGGATGGAGCAATGCAATTTCTTAACACATAGGGATGGAGCAGTACAAATTCTTAACACATAGGAATGGAGAAATGCAAATTCTTGACGCATGGGGATGGAGCTGGGGTGGTGGAGGGGATTTACGAAGCAACGTGCAGCGCTTGCATGCAGGAGGAGCAGCCTAATGAGTAGAGGGAGGCTGTTTAAGTAGACCGTCCCGTTAGTGAATGTACTGTGATAGGCGAACATCACTCAGCTGAGCCATCAGCTGATTCAGCCGGAGCGCTTGACTCTCGTGGCCTGCCAGAACTACGTGATGCTCCATTTTTGTGACTTTTTAAAATAAAACGAGAGGCACTCTGTCCTTATGTATTTTTCCACTTTATTCTGACTGGGTTACAGACAGATATGAGATCACAGCACAGAAAGTGCCATGGCCAGAAATATAATCCTTGACTACACAGCTGCCCAACAGACAGTGCAACAAGGTCTAGCCCAGTTTATGTTACCATTATCGCAGAGGTAGCTGTTGACACTGTCATTAAATATTGTATGTGTGCGCGTGGTGTGTGTCTTGAAGCAACCAATAGAAACAGAAGTACAAACATCCAATACAAGCTGTTCAATCAACGGTTTAATAAACAAATGGGAAAATGTGTCCATAATTACTTGGTGATAAGAGACTTCTAATCTACACTAACCTCAATATATCTACAGCCATTTAAATGGTGTGTGTGTGTCTGTACACATTTAATGCAGGGGATACCTGTGTTTTCGTCACTGGAACTCTCGTCATTCTCTGTAGAAGTTGAGCTGCTCTGACGAGTCCTTGAGGCTGTGGGTATCATGAAGAAAACTCATACATCTCATCGCTACTGAGGCAATTGCTTTCACTAGCATCAACTGATTCATCGCTGCTGCGGTATTCACTTGCAGTATCATCACCTGATACCTCAGTCTCGTCTCACCAGCCTCACCGCCCACCGAACACCACCAAGGCCACAGCAAACCATGGGTCGGGGCCCACGTTAAGGAGACACTCACTTCTGATCAGCTTGGGCAAGGGTGCTTTCAACTGGACACTGCGGTTTCTGTCATCCAGGTGATTCGGAGTGTCCTCCAGACTTGACTCACTTGAGTTCTGTAAACATGCAGAAGAGAGAGAACCACTGACTCTCACGACACACCAGAAACCCAGAAAGTTCCATAACCAAACTAAGTTACAGTTAGGGAAGCTCATTAAAAATAAAGGCTGATAGAGTAGACTTACTGAATCCTTCCCGGGATCAATGCCATTCTCTGCTGAGGAGGCAACCGGGCTGTTCTGACCGCTCTTTTCCTATAAACAAAACCACCAGATAGAACCGTTACTGATCCGTGGCTGCCAAGGCCCTGTCCGGGACCAGGCCAAGTGACCTAATAATGTAGCGCGACACAGCCCTATTGTACGTACCACCACGTTCGGACACACTGAGCACAGTAGCTTGTAGCAGGCCTCGCGGTTCCGTAAAGACACAAACAAATACTGAAATGCAAGAAGAATGGCGGCCTTAATACATCATTACACAGTTCAAAGTGTTTTCATTTTACAAATGAATGATGTAAATGCATGCTACGTTTGCTACGCTACAGCATTTTTAGCAGCTGGTTTGGTTTCATTCCTAAAGGACTGTTCACCACGGCGGGGCCATTCAGAGGCCCAGAGGTGTGACCGTGGTGACGGTGCTCACCTTCTCCCCCTCGTTGGTGTGGATTGACAGGGCGTTGGGCACCACTCGGGCTGTGTTCTGCTTCTTCACTGCTTGCACATTAGATACATGGATCACCACCTAGGAAAGGAAAACAGAACAGCCCTTAACCTTATTGGACAATTCAAACGAAGTTTGGTATAAGTATTATCCATATTGTTTTTTTTTTTTAAGCAAAGCAATACTGCGGTCGCAAGGCAATCAAATGACGGCTTTTTAGAATGAGCGTTCAGCTGAATATGCAAGCTTAATACACCAACCCATTCATTGCTTTAAACTTCCCACAAGGCAAGAGAATGCTGAGTTGATGTTGTGTTCATTTTACATTAGCCGAGATTACAATTATGCTGTAAGGATTCATCTCTACTAGCAGATGCACATGAAGGCAGCATTTAGAATCCCACAGATTTTGTTGCTAAGTTAATTGCACATTTTTATTTAAATCTTAAAACCAAAGACAACATATAAATCCTGCTCTGTAGTGCTATTAGCAACAGCCTGTGCTCAAAATGGCTACCGAAGATGAATCACTCCAGTTAATACGTTTCTCATTATTCTGAATATATACAGCCTATATAAAAGTATTTTTTCTGTATCTATAAATGATATTTGTATGAATATTGTTATTTGTGTGAATATTCAGGGAAAGACTCTACTGAAATAAGAATATAATCAGATTTAAGGTAATATCAGTGCCTCCTCAATTTTTTATGGATGCCTGAAACCTCTGGAATTGTCTTTAGAAGGCTGATAAATGATAGATGCAGTACACTTCAGAAAACAGTTTACCCAGGTGGCATGTAAAGGGTTAAATACTTACTCTGGTTTCCTTGAGCAGCACAGAGGAGTAGAAGCACACGTAATTATCCGACACAAAGAGCTTGCCTTGATAAAGCACCTCCTTCTGCAGGGCACAGGTGAAAGCTGTGGAAGGAAGGGCATACCTGTGTTACGTAAAGGCCTCCCACAACCACCTCATATGTTCATGACGCAGAACAGATAACATCGATTTTCCATTTGTCACGTTTCAGTGCCCCAGCACCTCTTCAAAAATGTAACTAAAAAAATGGACCTGATCGACATCGCTATCCATTCGGGCTAAACATATAGCGACTGTGCTACCAACAATCGGGTGTGGACAGGGGAGATAGGGTTGTACTGTTTTGGTTGTACTAATTAATTCATTCTATGTGCCAAGCAATAAACAGGATTGTTTGGTTTAAGGCTTAGATCAGCTCACCATGTGTTAATTCCTCGCCCTCAGGAATGTCTAGGAAAATCTTGTGGAATGTCTTGTTGTGCTTGATAAAACTCTGCATTGTAAAAGAGGAAGAGAAGCAAACACAACCGTTAAGATCAAACAATTACAGGCATCAAAATGGCATGCGTTTTGAAGGTCAGAATTGACAGCGTGCTTTGTTTTCAGACAGCATCAATCCATTTATGCTTTGAAAAGAACATGACAGCTCAAAGGATGGTTTGATTTTCATCAGACTCCTATAAATAAAATATTTAAACCTCGAAAAAAATTTTATGTTTCATCACTTTTCCCTGGTGTTTCTTGTGAGCAGCTGGGCGTGCGAAAATACTGGAGTAAAATTACAGGAACTTACACTCCGTGTGACATCGCCTTCAGACCTTTCAAAGCCTCTCTCATCAATGGTCTGTGAGCTGAGGAACCAGAAAACACCAGAATGATTCAGGCAAAAACATATTTAGTAGAAAAAGGGCCTAATCATATATTCTTTTAAAACATCTTCAATGTATATTTTTTGTATAATTCAAAATGAAGAATTATGAACAGGAAATTTATATGTACAGGATTTTGAACAAATGAACAGGGACAGAAATAGACAAATTGGCATGCACGGAACTGTTACTGTCCAGTAATAGGGCTTTCTTATTCCAGCATGATGAAACATGCATGCCTGCGTGCGCATACACACACACACACACACACACACACGCACATACACACGTAAACACACACACACACGCACACACACACACACACCTGATTGGAGTCTGCCTGCTGAGGCTCTTGTTGAGCTCCTGTATCTCCAGCTGGGCATCCTCCACACTCTCTACTTTCATGGGTTCAAACCTGCTCTTGCTCTTCACTTTCCTCAGCCTCCCACCCCCTTCCACTGTGTAGCTGGAAGAAAGGACATACACATGTGAGTCCAGAATCAGACAGCTTCTCATGGCTTAGAGCAGGCTGATGGATCTCCAGAACTGCTCTCCACTGCCACCACCCACAGCACTTCTAACGACCGTTTAGCCGGTTAGCAGTCCCCATAAGACGTGAGATTGAAGCAGATGAGCAAATGAGAAAAAGAGGCACTTTATCTTCTGATCCTAGATGCTACGTTATTTAGGGTGCTTGGTCTTGGGTCTCACGGGGGTTTCTGTGCCACAGCAGAACCTACTTTTCCAGCTTTTACTCAGTCAATGTACACAGACAACAAACAGCCTCAGGTCCAGTAATGAAATCAGCCATCAACATGCTGACCAGACACCGGCTGACTGCATCTACTGCCAAGGAATGGCAGCTGCCCATCTCAGTCCTAATACTGTTAGCAAAGCCTTGCTTGTTAGCCTCAACTTCCAGCGATCTCACACTAGACTGTGTATTCAAATCTCTCTTACTTTAATAATGAAATGATTAAAGTGATGTTTGTTTGCAATAATTTTTGTTTTATTCATTACAAATACATTAAAATAATTATTATAACACATTTTTGCCATGTATACCTGGTAATGCTGCTGCTGGTGGTGGTAATAATACAGTTGTTTTTGATAGCAAACAAAATTCATAGAAAACAAAAGGGCTGACGCAAGCTAGCTGGGCTGATGAACCCTTGGTTGGTGCTCAGCATCAACCTATCCCTACAGGGTAGTGATAACACGGGGGAGGTACAGTAATCTGACTGACAGACTAATTTAAGTGAGTACTTCCTCCTTGGGTGTATGCGGTGAGTCTATATTAAGCCAGCTATATAATAAGTCTGCTTTTCCAGTCTGAATACTTCACAACAAATAGCTTATATTGTGTGACCATCTTTAGCTCGCTTACCCCTAACAAGGGTGAGGATGTTGTCATCAATATTATTGGGGTGTATTATGTCAGCATAAGCTCATCTACAATTAAACATGCTAATTTGAGTCAGCGTAACTGGAGTATAGCAGTTGAGACAGATCTTAAAGTTTAGCTACATGAAGTCATAATTCATGAGTCATGAATTATGACTAAATTAGCAAGAAGCAGACACGGAAAATGTATTCTCAAAGTAATTCTCAGAATCCCACAGCCCCACAATAAGAGCGTTTGGCAGACATACACATATACACACTCATAAAGAGGCCCTTTACTTAAACTAAAACACTTTGTGTTGAGTATAAATATAATTTGTTATCCTGTGTTAACAGCACTTTAGTCTGAGCATGAGTTTTAAAGGCTAAATCAGTCAAACAGACAAACAAGATATGACATTCTCTTTCCAGAATTGCACAGTTCTTCGAGAGTTTTTCATTTCTAAATAATATTGTGTATCCCTTGCCAGTAAAAAACATTGAAATCAGTTTTTGATCAGTGTTGATATAAAAATCAGTTTTCCCATTTAGAACTAGTAAGGTATGAAGGCTTCACGAAAAAGAAACTAAAAATCTCAACATGACAAATTGGGTTACCTTTAAAAACTTGCCGAACAGAGAAACACAGCCCTTACCAGTCTTCTGGCTTGCCTTTAACTGAGCGAAAACTCCAACACCTTTCCATTGCAAACTGTACCCATATTTCGGAGACAGAAACTTAATGCTTTGCTAAGATAAGTACCCTAAGCCACGGAAAATATATTACTTCTGGTATAGGTTCTGATCTCGCCTTGTCCGACGTGTAGATCCACCATGGCTTCTTTCGTGAACCATCATCAATGGACATCTACTGAAAGCAACAGCTTATCTCAGGCAAACTGTTGTTGCAATTTCTGGCTCTACCGGGAAACCTGCTTTAAGGGAAATGGCATTTAGTCACTGTTGCCATGGGGTCAGGCCACTCCCACCAGGGCATCCTTTGTGTTTGTTGCTCAGGCAGGTGTGAACGCACGGCACAGGCCCCGCCAGTTTTCCACACAGCATAGTTGACGTAGCCTGCGCAGGATATCTCTGAAGCAGAGAGCAATCAGCCACAGGATTTTACGCAAACAGATTATGTCTGAGGCACGTGCGAAAACGAAAGCAAAGGCAAAAGCGCTATCTCACATACACGCCGTCCTCAAATCAGATACTAGATAAAGCCCTCACTGATGCAATAAATGCATGGTGCTCTGGGTAAATAAAAAAAATTCTTTCAGACGCAATAGAAAAAAACATTTAAAAGAATTTTTTTTGCGTGTTAATCAGTGCATTTCTACGTGCCTCTGCTGTTTGGTCAACATGTGCATACGTGAGTGAGAGAGCGCGTATGTGTGTGCGTATGTAAGTGCATTTGTGCAGATGTGTTCCTTTGCGTGTGTGTGCATTTTTGGGCTTTGTTGTTTCCTTTCTGACAATCTGTACCAGAGTTCAGCAGAACTTCGGGGGAAGAGAATAAGGCCAAAGCCCTGAGCAGACCGGATTCACCAGATGCCAAAGACAGAGGGTGGAGCTTCACTGCGCTGCAGGCTGGCTGTAACCGGCTTCACTTACAATCTGACTGGGTGCAAAGGCAAACCATTTTCCACAATGTTTTTGTATCGTATTAGAGAATCCCTGAATTTAAAGTTATTCTATTTAAATCCACGCAGTGTAAAATACAAAAACAATTTTATTTATGGGATACATTTGAAAATAATGACATCAAATGCTTCACACACACACACACACATAATATAATACTTCACAGTAATAATACTAGAGAGTTGTGACAAATTTTAACAGGAAATCCAAAAACTTCTGTGGAAACCTCTGTAGTTAATAAGAGTCTTAAAGCGGTTGCACACCTGGTGAATTCAGTTCAATACAGGGTTGTCCCTGGCTCAAAACAGGGCTAGGTGGTAACTTTGCGTGACAGAGCCAGCTTTACAGCTACTGCCAACTCAATGTATTGGCTCCCTATATTTAGCTAGTTTCAGAATATAAAGTGCTGTAATTTCTTCAAGAGACCACCACATTGCATTGAGATGTTGACAATATAAAATTAAATGCGGGCGGAAAAAAAATGGGAACAATTGAAATATTTATTGAAGGGTTATACATTTTAAGTGCCAGAACTAGCCTACACTGAAGGACCAACACATTGCAAGGGGTCATTCTACAGGAACAGTGGTATTTGGAACAGCAAAATGCACTGCAGTTTTGGCTGTCAAAACTTAGGGTACAATATTAACCTTTTAAATTAATGAATGCACATAAATATCACCTTAATATATATAAATTAATTTTATACACTGCTTGCATCATCCTTTTTTCACACTGGTGTAACTAGTACTCTGTAACAACATAAAAGGCTTTTCAGAATTGTATTCCTCAGTTCAATCTGCATACATAGACAAAAACAGCAAAGTTAATGATGATACACAGTAGGGGCCACTTAAATGCATACTGGATATTGCATAATTTGGGTATTTTCACAGAATTTCCAAACCCCAAACCATTTCCCATTCATTCCATTATAAAGAGATCAGATATTTGCATAAACCATTATTGCATATTTCTGATATTTTCAAGGAATTATGTCCAAATTAGGTCACATAATAATCTATAAATTATATGTTGGCAGATCCCTCATAAATAAACTGACAATTGCCCTATAAGGACACTAAACTGCTCAAATGTACGACGGTAGGTGTCGACTGAGTCATGGTTGTTGGCACTCTGTCTACTGACTCATTCTTTTATGCAATTAAGCGGATTCTACTGAAGTTCACTTAGCATGTCTAAGATTCCACATAAACCTGAAAGCAGTCAAAACAAACAAAAAAAAAAACAAACAAAAAAAAAAACCTGAAATGCAGTATCATTCATGACCAAAATGTACCAATAAATGCACATGCCATTTCTAATTGTTTTATGGGTGCTTTTGTTTGTGTGATTTCTCCTATAGGTGGCATAGGAGGCTTGAAAAAACACTTAGGCGGTCCGACTGAGACATTTCAATGCAGGAAAAGCCCTGCAATAAAGTAGCTAGTTGGACCCATTAATGAAGTTAAATTCACCTTATTGCTATGGTACATGTAATTTATTATTATAATATTATAATAATAATAATTATAATAATAATAATAATAATAATAATAATAATACTAGAAATAATGCATCACTTTTCTTTACGTGCTTCACAAAAAGTAGGCTAAAAGAAACTGTTTGAAAACAGAGCAAAACCAACAACAGGCACAATGTAAATATGTATATAAAAGTATTTAAAAAAACTATTGCCATTTAAATATGAAAACAAAAATGCTATTATTGTGTTTTGCTTGTAAGTAGATTTTGTTTTGTTCTTGAACAGCTAATCTTTCTCTGTAATATTTTACATTTTATATGATCTTACATTGTGTCATCTACACCTTCTTTTGTTCATGGATCTAAAATAGCATGTTGTGCAAGTGCATCTCTTTGTAGTTCTGCACTGCAGATCACTTTCACTTTAGGCTCTAGAATTAGAATGAGCTTTTCCAGTTCCATTTTCTTTAACAAAAAAATAAAATAAAATAAAAAGGTTGGTGCGAGATTCATTGCAATTGATACTGTGAAAAAGTGACTGTGATTTCAAAGCAATTTTGAAACTAACGTTGTAATTGCAATGTTTTTACTATTTGACCGCAGCATTACTCAACTACTGATGCACTTGTCCTGGCTAGCACCAAAAGTGCAGTTTGTAAGAACTGGGATAAACCATAAAAAGAATACTGACCATGAACAGTGTGTTAAAGGTGTTTCAGTAATAAAGTGTACTTTAAATCAAATAATGAGATCCTGCCACCATCTCCATTGTACAAGATCTAAAGTTGTAGTCTAGATCTGTTTATTATTTAACGATGATTACAGTGTCCTGTCTGCAGGTGAGTCTTGAAACTCACCAAATGTTTAACAAGTATATTTTAATTGCTCACGGGAGACGTGCAAGAACTAATCACTAGTACGGCGTGACTATAAATGTTCTATCATTCCTTCATTCTAGTCTAGTCAGGCTGGTTAACACTGCTGTTATTCTCCAGCTGTCAAAAACAGTCAGTGTTGGATTTGTGAGTATATGAGCAACAATTCCTACTCCACAGATGAACAGTGAACAGGTGGAAGAGAGAAGGAGCAATATAGTGAGTGAGCGAACTGAACTCAATTCAAATCGGAACTAAAATGCAATGGATTATATAAAGGAAACAAAAGGTCAGGTTTTAAGACATTCTGATCATTAGTCATCCACGAATAGATGGTAAAGTAAGAAATCATGCGTGTGCGTTTACTTTAAAAAGATTAAGCTACATTTCAGTAACGCGTACAGTAAGCAGCTCGTGTTTTTTTTAGCAACTACGATGTAAAGACGTGTGTGCATGGTATAGAAATACTTACCAAGCGCTGTCCAGAGAAAACTTCCTGCATATTTTACCATGTAGATTCATGGTGTGCATTTGAGGGTTGACCAAATATAACGTCCAATTATTCAGTGAACTTCTTTGATATACGACTGTATATGTCTCCCCTTTCGATTTATGAACTCCTGTCCCAGGTCCGACCATGTCCTTAAAAACGCTGAGATCAGTAACTGATAGCAACGGAGGCGGGGCTTTTCCCCCTTTCCTCAGCTTTATCAAATTATCGCTAGTGCCACTGTGCCAGAAAACTGCAACACGCAGTGCTGTCCTCCGTGCTAGTTTCTAGGACGGCTTTCTAAAGTATCCTACTCTACAAATTTTGGATTTACTATGCATTAAGTTTTCAGCGTGCAGCTGGAGTTCCGTACCAGCTGATCCCGTAAAAGTTACAGCATAGGCATGCATATTTGCGCTAGATGCATACTAGTCCCAAAATTCACTGTTTATATTTTATCCGCTGTAGTGCGCATGCTCTTGAGCGGAATTCAGAGAGATTAAACGGTGTAAACGCCAGTTGTATGTTAGGCACCGTGAAAGTCAAGAATATAATTTCCATATTTATATTGGTCAATAATTCGGTCAGTTACACATATTAACCAATCCAAGGCATCCTCCAGAGACGTAGACGTATCTAAAGCTTTTCTTGTGTGCAAATCGCAATACGGTTTCAATATTCCATTTGATTTTGAATCCATTCATAGCAACGCAAAATTAAGGTCACACAGACTATATGATCAATAATATAATCTAATTGTTTAATATCCTCATTCATATTACCAGTATAGAACATTAGTCCCGCACCATATACAAGTTAATACATCGCAAATGTTTTGGAAAGTTCAGCTTTCTTACAAAGTAGAGCCATGACTGTATACTTTCTTTATAATGTTGATGGACTTCTCCTTCCTGTTTATTGTGATTTTTCTTTGGTTTGATTACACTGATAAAGTCAAATTGTTGTTTGAAATTTAATTATAAATCAAAAAATATGAACCAATGCTCATAATAAAGTGTGCATTGAAGCCTGCATCTATTGCTTGTTTGTAATCTACTAGTTATATGAATTAGTAGGTTACAAACGATGAAAACTGAACAGTGTGGATCTACTCATCACAGGACGTAAAGTACTTCATTAATTTAAACTGATCAAACATTCTTGATCAAATATTACTTCATTAGTAAATCTGAATAAGTCTCCGTATGTATTACACTCTATTCCGTAATCCTGATCATATTCATTCGTATTGACATACCTCAGCTCCCTATTGTAGTCAGAGTAAGTATTACATGTGTTGAGTGAGCCCACTGGCCATAATATAATGACACTGTTGGGGAACCAACAAAGTACTTTGTTCCTGGGCCCAGGCTGTCTCATGGATTGAGGTGCACCTTACAGATCTTATTGTTTTGACACCTTCTGACTCTGTCCACCCAGTTTTTTTCCTTTCCTGCATTCCAAAGTTTCCCTGTCTTATCCATGGATTATTTCTGTCCCTCCCTACTGATGTACCATGCCATTAATGGCAAAACTGTTTACAGAGTGTATCAGTTATATTTCCCTTTTATTCTTCTTAGTGCATCCCCAATGTCCATTTATTTTAGTAGTGGTAGTGGTTAGTGATCAGTTATTGGCCTTTACATCAACAACTGTTAACAGAAACAATCTTTCTTATACTGTCCAAAATAGGTACCACGGTGAATGCTGGTTGTCATTCCATCCACAATTGCGATCCCAGAATTTTAAAAAGTTGTAAATTTTTCTTACTCCGGTACTCTTCGTGTTTAGAGGGATTATTTGGGCTAAACCACATTGTCAAAAATAGCTATGCATGCCATGAAGTATAAAAGTCCCATACTCACATTGTAATATATTGCAAACATTTTTCCTACAAGACGTAAAAGTGTTTTAACTGATCAAAGTAAAGGCTGAATTTGAATCAGGCTCCTAATTGGTGAAAGTGTGGACACATGGCCACTAAAATTAACTATTTGTAGATAATGAAGAAAAAGACTATGCAAATGATAACAAGCCAAACCTCCAATGTATTAAAGAAAAAAAAGAGAGCCAGTGGCCAGTGGAATGCTGTGGAACCACTGTACTTTCACAGTCCAAGATTGTTGGATCTAATGTTCATTGTTGGACTCCAATTGTTGAAACCAATTGATGCGTTAAAGCCATTGGATGCAGCAAAGCCTGTTAACACTTTGTGTTCTATGTTTTTGTCTTCATTATTCGTCTAAAAAGTTGAGCTCCTTTTAAACAGACTTGAACATTATAACATTTTGTTTGTTATAAAATACATGCTGCTATATAAATTTTATAAAAATCTTCATTATGCACAGATGCTTTATGGCATACATTTGCCTTTCTTGCTTCATAACTTTCATTTTCTAAGTTGCTTGAAAGAAAGCATTATTCATGACAATGAACAATAATTTTTTTGAGTATTCCCAGAAACAAAAGTAAATAGTCCAACTAATCGATTAAAAATAGTCAGCAGATTAATCGATCATCAATATTGTTGTTAGTTGCAGCCCAAAAAATAATGCTGTTAACATCAGGGTGTCAGTAAACGTGCAACTGAAGAACAAGATACAGCCTAACAAACAGGCATGAATCAAATAATAACCAGCTCATTGCTGCTGTTGTTTCAGCATCAATGCTGCAGGAAAAAAAATCACACCAAAGATTCAGTTGTGTATTTTAATGAAAATTTTCTTAACATACATTTTTTTACAAAACAAAGCAAGCTTTGCAGTAGTATGGCTCCACAGGCCTGTTTCACAACGCAGGATTACTGAGTTAGCTGGATAATTCCAATGAGAAAAACCCAGAACAGCTCTTTTTACTTCAGTCCAGCTAACTCAATCCTGCTTCATGGAACAGGGCCCTGATACCTTGAATCTCTTCCCAGACAGGGAGAGTATAATTCTGCTTCTATGGTTTCTGTTAGAATAGAAACTACAGCCACTTTTATAAGAACAATTCATGGAACAGAAGCCTGGAAAGTCCATCAGTGAGTGTGACTCCAGGTGTGTCCTGAATTGTGCCTCCAGCTAGACTGGTATGCAGTCATTGAACAAAATGGGCAGGGTACCACCATGGCAAAGTTCTTCTGTCGACGTGAACTGGCCTTGACGTTGAACTGGCCTTGACGTTGAACTGCAATGTGTTCTTATTAATCAGAATAACAAGAGTAACTTTTAGCAAAAAACAACATTTGATCATATGAGCTAAATGAAGTGGCATGTTCCATTTTTCATCATGCTGATGTATCGATGTTGTATACCTTCTTCGTACTACTAAGAATGCCTGACTTGTTTGCATTCTGGACAGATGTGATTGCAAGCAAATCTATCGCAGTGACCGTTATCACTGTGACCCCTCGACACAAGCAACAGCAGAAGCGCTGTCCAAAAATATATTCTTATCATGAAGAGTGCCTGACCCGCAAGCCTGTGTTACCACAGTACCACAGTTATATTGAGAAATACAATCGTTGGAAATAAGGCTATTTGCTGACACTGCATTTAGATCAGACCTATCATGCAAATTAAAAAAAAACTCATCAGTCACCTGCTCAGTCCATTTATAATGCTATCATAGCACGGAGCATTTAAGACATAATAGATCATGCATTTTCAGTTTCTCAATCATAACATTGTTGCCTGTGCAGTTTCATTAACCCATTAGTGGCTGATGCTCACTTCACTTCTTTTATGTACTAACTACGGATTCTCCCCTGAATATTATTATACTGGTTGCGGCCGTCTCACATTCAGGTCACTTTAGGTATTCCCCCCTCCAATTGAGGGTGAGCACGAAGATTGGAAAAGGGGCCTTGGTTTCGATTTTGATTTACACCCGGGAAATGCAGAAGTCTCAAGAAAATCCCGTACTAGCCTCTTACTTGAAAGCACACTGCAATCAACCCACAAGGCGAAATGTGCTACAAAGATATGTTATATTTTTTATGTCAGTCCTGGATCTGCTTGCTTCTTATCACAAGTCCAAGACCACGTGTTACCATGGTGTGACACTCGGATGGCCACCATCAGATTTTTAAAAGCGTGACTTTTCAAAAAGAAGACTTTTCAAGAATGCACAGTATGTGCAATCAGAAACGTCAGCAGATAAAATCTCCACAGGGTGTATTCTTTGAAGGCACAGTTCGTCTTGTACATTTCCTTATGAAAATGAAAACAAATACTGCTGGAAACTCTGCAATACATTGGGCATTTGCAAAAAAAAGGTGAGAGTGTAAAGTAGATAAGTGAGAGTTGGAGCAAACGTATCTTATGTTTTAGAGTAAAAAGAAGCCATGAGGTAATGAGCTATAAAATACTCTTAACTTGTATGTGTGCATTTTGAAGTCCTCATTTGCTCTCATATCAGGCTAAACTTGTTGCATTACACTTTGTTGCATTAAACTGTATCACTTCAAGTGGGTGGCAGCAATACTGTCCTTTCAAATTCATTTTGCAAAGGCAGTCATTCCACCCAGCACAGTTAAAGCATATTTGTAAAATGAATTATAATGCTATCATATGTCATTTGTGACAGTGTCATATGTCATACTGTCAATGTCATAATACAAGTTCATACCATTGTAAAAAAAAAAGGTTATTTTTAATTTTTATAAAAGTTTAAGAATTATGATTCAGTATAATTACATTATCCCAGAATATGTGGAGTTATGCATTAATCTTAAGGAGTTATTTATTTAGCAATAGTAATATATTACATTGTAATTATCATATCACCTAGAAGCACCTAGAGGCTAGAATACATTGTCTCTGGAACAACCAGTCTAGAATAGAAGAAGCTTACTGTGCTTGAATGTCTGTTCCAATAAGTGTTATGCATGTGTATGTGTTATGTTATGCAATTATGTTCCAAGGCTTTATGTAGCTGGTCTGTCACTTTAGAGAAGTTGCTTGGGTAAGGAAATTCTTTACTGATCATGGGTCTGGCTGTTTCAAGCACCTTCTTTCCCACTTTTAGTAGCAGATCTGATGCTTGTGAAACTCCGAAAAATACAAAAAAAGTGTAACCTAATCCCCCCATCAAAATTACAGTTTGATTGTTCATCTCAGTTCTAATTTCAACAGACTGAAAGTGATGATACACAGCTCGATTATTATTCTGCTGCCCCATTGTGTGCAATCTGTGCTTTGGTTACCAGCTCCTTCCTTTTAGTCTCCTCTGCACAAAGAGCCACATGAAAGGCCACAATCCCAGGGAGTCAGTTGACATAGGTATCACAATTAGCCCACATGCAGAGAATACATCCCTGGGTGGGTGGGTGGCAGTAGATGACAATGGGAAAGGAGCTAGTTGATCTTGGGACTTTTTTCTTTGTTCTCAAAGTTTCTTCCTGTTCCCATTAAGGACAAAAAGCAAGAGTGTGTACATGTTCTGTGCATTGAATGTGTAGTGAATATTTTGCATCAGGCTTCTGGGATCAGGTTGCACCCGTTCCCATAGCTGAATTTTTTTGGTAGTGAAATCTTGTCACGATACTCTTAATGCTATTTGAGAACAACATGTGAAGAGATAATCATCTTCTGTAAGAATGAGGCTGCATTCCATAGCCTAAGATCATTCAGCCAATCACAGGCATGCCGGTGAACTTTGTACTTGTAATCTTCCTGGTGGCAGTCAGGCCAGGAGCACAATGTCTACAGAGGGACATGCCCCAAACCCTTCCTCATACAATGCATTTACATTACATTTACTGTACATTCAGTAGACATTCTTGTTAGTCTGAGTAGTGTGACAACCAGTTGTAAGTCATAACATAAACGTACAATATAAAGCGTCAAGTGTGCAAGAGGGAGATTAAGGATGTGTAATGCTTTAAGGAGTAAATGTATTTGAGCATATAGCATACAATGTATAAACAGAAATATGAATTGATATGCTTGAAGAGACAGACTGAGAATGAAAGAAATTAGAAAATAAGCTGAGAACCTTTTGTGGTACTGTGGTTTGTTTTTATACGTACAGTTTATTTTTATTTTTTGTACCAACCCATAGGGTGAATGGAGAAGATTTTGCTTGATGAATTTATTTTGTTTAATTAAACTGCACTCCATGGGACAAGGGTTGTCACGGGGAGTGATTCGTCTGTAGAAGACGTGCTGGTTGCAATTTCAGAGCAGGTAGGAGGTGGAAATGTAGATTCAGCTTCACGAATTAATAAAGTGGATTTGGTTCATTTAAGTCAATTGCTGTCTTTGCAGGAAATGTCTAGAACAAAAACCTATTGGAAATTTAATGTTAAACTGCTGGAGGATATGGACGTCTGTGGCAGGTTTGAGAACTTTTGGGAACTGTGGTTGGGTTAAAAGGAGAAGTATGATACTCTAAGTCTATGGTGGGAGGTCGGGAAGGCGCAGATTAGATTTTTTTGCCGATAATACACTGCTTACACTACGGCTAAGATAAGATGGGTTCTGAGCATGTTGCAAAGGGAGGCTGAAATGGTTAACAACAAAAAGATGGGGCTGGTGCATGGGTTAAAGGATAAGAAAGAACATTTGGAGAGTATTTTACATGAGAGGACCACTGACCCTGGGAAAATCCGTGACGCAGCAGTGCAGTTTCATGCTAACTTGTCCTCCACAGAGGCTTGCCACAGCTCAGTACAAGGCAGCTTTGGACTCCGCTCTCAGCCTGCAGGAGTTCACTGAGGCGGTGGCACAGATGGCACCTGGACATTCTCCAGGTATTGATGGGCTGCCTGCTGATTTTTATAAGATGTTCTGGGCATGTACTGGTGAGCAATTTTATGAGCTGGCAGTAAAAGGGGAGTTGCTACAGAGTTGTTGTCAGGTCATTCTCACACTCCAGCCAAAAAATGGGATTTGTGTCTACTTAAGAACAGGAGACCTGTAGCACTTCTCTGCTGTGATATTAAGACACTCTCAGGCTGTGTCTTAGGCTATTAAGAACTGAGTTAAGATGGTTTTAGCAGAATTTGTGCATAAGGATCAGTCCTATCGTACAATTAGGGATAACTTGTTTTTTAATACAAGATGTAATAGATTTGGCAAAGATGGGTGACCTGTGCGTTGGTTTATATTACATACACCAGGAGAAAGCATTTGATTGGGTTGATTACGGGTACCTGCCGGAGAGATTGAAGGCTTTTGGGTTTGGGGAGGGCCTGTGTTTGTGGGTGAGTCTGCTCTACAAAAAAGTTTCCTTCCTGGTGAAGGTGGCGAGTGGCCTCAGTAGCCCAATAAGTGTGCACATAGGTATCGGACAGGGATGCCCTTTGTATGGGCTCCTGTACACTTTGGCCATTGATCCACTGTTATGCCAGATACAGCACAGGCTGGGGGGTCTCGGGGTGCCTGGTGCATATTTGCCCAAAGAGGCAATTAAGGTCTATGCTTATGCGGACGACATTTCAGCCATTGTGACTAGTCAGGAGGACCTACATGATTTGGTTGGCTGGATTCAGACCGATGAACAGGCCTCTTTTGCCAGGGTTGACCAGGAAAAGAGTGCTCTGCTCTGTGGGTCATGGCTGGATAGGCCTCCTCCCAGGCTGCCTGGAAACCTAGCCTGAAAAAGGGTGGGACTTAAGTTGTTCAGGGTGCACCTAGGGAGGGTGCATTGGATAAAGCATGTGCCAGAATGTCTAAGTGGAAGTGGCTCCTTTCTCAGGTTTCTTTTAGGGGGAGGGTGCTGATTCTCAACAATGAATTGAATTGCCTCTGCTCTTTGGCATAAGCTCACAGTTCTAACACCACCTAAGGGCTTCCTGACTACACTGCAAAAGGCCATTGTTAATTTTTTTTTTGGTCAGGGCAGCACTGGCTTAGGGCAGCAGTGCTGTGTCTGCCTTTGCAGGAAGGGTGGCAGGGTCTTATTGACCTGGAGAGCCGTGTGATGGCATTCCGTTTGCAAGCTGCACAGAGACTGCTGTACCTCGCTGATGTGTGCTGGAGGGACACTGTGCACTGCTGAGGTGGCTGGGGGCTGGACCGGCACCTGTTTCTGATGAACTTCCAGCGGGCAAATATTGCAGGCCTTCCTGATTTTTACTCCTCTTTGCTGAAGGCATAGTCGGACGTTTTTATTACACGGAAGATGACCCTTAAGGGGCTGGAAGAGCCTCTGTTCAGTAACCCACTGTTGAGACTGTCACCGCAGAAATTTTCCAGCCTTAGAGGCAACATTTTAAGGACTGGTATAATGAAGCTGGTGAATCTGTGGAGCTCGGTGGGCACTGGTTCGAGAGACACAGCGGCCATTGCTGCACAGGCAGGGGTACACTCAGTGTGGCTGGTGGAGAAGATTCTGGTGAGAATAAGAGCAGTTTTGCACCAGTTTACAGAGGCCCCTGCTTTCCCACCTATCTATGTGCAGGCAGCGGTGGGGGACTGGCAGGAGGAACAGGGAAACATTTAACACCCTTGTTGGGGGATTTTAAGGATGACAGCAAGAGGGCCTTGTACACTGTCTGTGTAAAGGTTTGGCACCTTCTTTCCTTAAGAGGGGTGAGGGCCGGTGTTTGGGCCCAAATTTTGTACCGACTCTGAGGAACTGGAGAATGTTGTACAAGACAACAGTACCAAAACATTCAGGAGACCTCCCATGGAGGCTTATCGATGCAGCCATAGCCACAAATAGACACTTGGCACATGCTCTGGGGGAAGGCTGCCCTATCTGTGGGGAGGGGGAATCGGTGTATCACTTGTTTGTGCAATGCAATCGTCTGTCATCATTGATTGTATTGTAGGAAGATCTGTGTGGGAGTCCAGGATACTATGGTAAACATAGATATAAACTCTCTTTGATATATTTTTTGCTTGGACAAGCAAAGCTTCAGTTTGGATCACTAGGAGGAACAAGATACAATAGGGGGAGGCAACTGATCCATTGCTGGATTCTAGGGGGGTGGTTTTAGAAAGTTTGCAAATAGAACCTGTGTATTTTAGATGAACTAATAATGTAAGAATGTCCAAAAAAAATTGGGGTTTAAATGAGGCTATTAATGTTGTGGATGATGGAGGGGGCTACAAGACATGTTTTTAAACACAATGTAAGACATGGGTGGACTGGAATGAGTTTGGTTTTCATTCTGTTTTGGTTCATTGTGTTTTTAATGCTTTATTTTATTTATTGGTTTTATCATGGTCTTATTGAATATCTGTTTTCTGATGGTTTTATTGTTAAAATGTTTTGTGGTATTTGTTTCTATTTAAATCCTTCTTGGCCTTTTGTCCCTTTTAATTTCTTTTAGGAACATTGTTATAGATTCGACGTCATTGCGTATTTGTTTCAGTGAAAGTTTTTGCAATGTTTCAATAAAAAGGACATCAGAATAAAATCTCTCTCTCTCTCTGTCTCTCTCTTTGTGCATGCCGGGAATTTTGGTGTGCTGGAGGTTGCTCACTGTGAGAAGGAAATGTTTAAGGGTTTTTTCCCTTTTCTTTTTGAGTCATATACATAAGTACAGGAAATATGTGTTGCTTTGAATGCGGTGAGATCGGGTATGATAGGGTGTAATGTGTCAGCCCAAGGATGTGTAGGGGACATGCCGCTACTTCTCATAGTTGGGCACCAAACTGTAGGAGATGTACATCAATATCCCCACAGGTGGTGCCAGCATTTAATAATCAGTCTCATAATTTTAAATATACAAATTATAAATTGGTAATTTCAATTAATAACTAAATTAAGTATTATCAAAAATACACAATAATAGTCTATCTTAACCAGATCATAATGTACCTTCAGCTAATACTAAATTAAAATGATTTAGCTAAGAGGTGAAGGTATTCTATTAAGTTCTTTGGATTAGCAGCAGCTGAATCAATTCAACACAAGGGTCATATAAATACAGACAACCATATATAATAAAGTTTATTAACACAAAGTACTGAAAAGACAAAGCACAATTCTCTACAATAATGTATAACAAACTATGTGAGTGCACGTGTGTGTGTGTGTGTGTATGTGTGCGTGAGTATGTGAGTGAGGAATGTTGGATGTTCTCCTATGTGGGGGGTTGTGTACCGCGGACACCTGTTCACGGAGAACAAAGGAACAAGATGGAGTACGAATGGGGGGGGGGGGGGGGGGGGGTTGAATTTAGACAAAGCTAGTGAGAAACAATGGCATATGAAGCGTACCAAACAGATACAGGGTAGCTGAATAGTTAGTTAGTTAGTTAGTTAGTTAGTTAGTTAATTAGTTTTTTTTTTTTTTTTTGGTAACAATAAGTTTTTGTTGTCTTAACAACAATTTTACCATACATTTATGAAAAAAATGGATAAATAATACCAAGTCATTGTATCAAAAATAAACCAAAATCAAAACATAATATTCTATGCCTGAAAAAAAAGGTATAGGCTGAAGCCTGAGCTTATTGTGCCTACCCTTAATACAAACATTATACTTACGCTGCCCAAAATAGCAGTTTAACAAAACAAACCAAAAAAACAAACTGAAATAAAGCAACACATTAGCATAAAACAGAAACAGAGACAAACATTTACAGATCGTAAGTGTCATTCATTTTTCATTGATGGTCACATCATATTTCTGTATTTTTCTAATGTAATGCTTTTAAACATTTTCTTAAATTTACACATATTACTACATTCTTTTAGTTCATTATTACAACTATTCCATAATTTAACCCCTTTAACTGTCACACTATTTACACATAGACCGAAATATAGGCTACCAGAAATTATTTCATTTTAATACTATTAAAATTAAACAATTTCTGGTATATTTCGGTGTATGTGTAGGCTATGTGATTTTAAGTAATTGAATTTGAATAGGAGCTCCGAATTTGCGCTGATGTTCAGGCTACTGTCTGTCCATAGTGTCAAAATCTGCCGACGTGGAAGGCTAATTCAATTCAATGGGCTACCTCACTCGTCAACCCAAGACGCCCAAGTCTTTCGAACACGTCGAATAGTGACGAGAAGGGCCCTTGCCCAAGCTGCGATATTTGACCAGTTGGGAATGAGAACGTGTTGGCCTGTGAGGAAGGATTGATTACATATATGTGTCAACGGTTTTACGATGCATTCAATAATGTTTTTAACTAGTGACATATCAATGGAATTACAATCAGTAGACTTTTTATTCCTGAATTTATTAACAATATCAATAACTTCATTTTCGTGAACCCCACTGAGAAACATGAACATTTTTATCAGAGCTCTTGTCTTCTATACCTTGCTTGTTACTCGGCTCAGCAATCTCATTTGCTGAAGTAGGTACAACTTTTACAAAGTAATCATTAAATTCATCAGCAACCTCTGTTATGTTATTAATGTTTACATTTTGATTTTTAACAAAATAACTAGGGTAATCTGCTTTCCCAGTACCCTTTTTGATTATGCTGTTTTCCTCTAACAATTTTCTATAATACTCCTTCTTGTTACATCTCATAATGCTTATCAATTTGTTTTTATATCTCATATTTATTTTCATTTTCTTTTGTTCTACTTTTGAGGAATTCCCTGTAGAGTGTATTTTTCTTCTTGCATGCATTCTGCAGCCCTTTAGTAATCCATGGCTTTTCCACATATTTATGCTTCCCTCTGGATTTTTTTAACGGGCAATGTATTTCATAGAGTTCTGTTAATGTAGCCAGGAATGCATTGTAGGCTTTATCTGGATCATCAACATATACCTTGTTCCAGTCTTGTTTCATTAAGTCTGCCTTAAATGCATTGGTGGCTTACTGTGTTCTGTGTCATACCAGTTTGCAATCATTAATATCAGCTTTGAATCTAAGATCCTTCTGAAGAATTGTAAAGACTGGTGAGTGGTCACATAATTTATAAGCAATCCACCCATCAGTTCTCTATCAATTACGTTTGTAAATATGTTATCTATTAATGTTGCACTATGTGTTGTTATTCTGCTTGGCTTTACGATAATGGGATATAGGCTAGTGCTGAACATTGTGTTAATAAAGTCTGATGTCTTTTTATAACCATTTGGGTTTAACAAATCAATATTTAAATCACCACACACAAAAACCACCTTATTCTCATTTAGCTTATCATAAATTCCAGCTATCTTATTCTTAAATTGGTCAATGCATGATCCTAGTGTTCTATATACAGAGCTTATGTTTATATTTTTGGATTTTTCCACATCGATTTCAATAGTTATACATTCCATTACATTATCTAATTATCTATGGTTGTTGTCATGCTGCCTTCAACTTTGTATTTGAGGTCTGTATCAACATACAGGGCAACTCCCCCTCCCCTTTTGTCGGTCCTATTAACACAAACATCTCATATCCCTCCAGTTCAACATCAGCATCTTTATCATCACTAAGCCAAGTCTCAGATATTGCAATTATATCGAACCTCTTATCAAATTGCCTCAAATAATCTTTGATTTTTTCAAAGTTACTGTAGAGGCTTCTACTGTTAAAGTGTATTAGTGATAATACTCCTTCCAGTTTCACATTATGGTTGAACTGGTCTTCAGTATAGCACTCACAGTTGTTTTTGATGTTGTTATAGAAATGGTTTTCTGGGTCAATGGCACAAATTAAGATGTTTTCTAAAAATTATACAATTCATACAACACAAAGGGCAAAGGAAATTATTCAAAGGCAAGAGGAGGATATTAAGGGCATTGAAAGAGATTTGCTGAATTTTCATGGTTTGGAAGAACTGTTGAACAATAAAAAAATGCAAATTTGGCCTCTTCCTGCAGGATCGGGTGAAGGGGGCATTGGTTAGGGCTTGGAAAGCTGCTCAGAAAAAAACTGGTGTTTTTCCTTTGTCACCCCAATGGGACATTGGCCACAGACCCAACTGAAATGAGGAAGGCTGCTTTGAGGAGCTACCAGAGTTGGTTCAGTGGCAGTCTCCAGGGCATGTACCAGGAGTGTATGGGCTCACTGCAGAATATTTATGCAGCATTTATGGGGACTATTAGAGAGGGATTCTTATGAGGAGATCAAACAATGTCTGCAAATGGGCTCACTACCCAGTAGCTATAGACAGGCTGTTTTGTCAGTTTTAACAAAGAGCCTAGGCTCTCTAAAAACTGGTGACTGATCACTTTGTTATGTCTGGATCATAAAATATTTTCAAAGTTCTCGGAAAACATACTTGGGGGTTATCTGGGTGGTCTTCATTCATTCATGAAGACCAGATGTATTACAGACCAGTCAATTATGGTCAACCTCTTTGTGATGAGATGTTTTTGATTTTAATATGATGAACAACCAAAATATTGGTGTATTTTCTGTTGATCAAGAGAAAGCCTTTGACTGGGTGAGGCATGAATACCTTTTTAATATTGTAAGAGCTTTGGTGACAGGTTTGTTTTGTTGGTCAAGCTGTTGTATGCTGTTGCATCAATCATGGTCAAGGTGGGGGGTGGGTTGAGCCGCCTCAACTCATACTTTTTTTTTTTTTCAAAATTATTTTTTTCAAAATTATTGAAGGCAGATGTGCTACCCGGTGAACTACTAACTTACACACTGTCTGTCGTCTGGTTAGCAAGGTGGCTAATGTTAAAATGCCAGCCAAAATGCCAAACGCGGAATGCTCTAAATTGTAGGTATATTTTATTTGTAGTTGTATAAATGACTTTCCCGGAAAGATTATTCAGATGCAAAAGCAAGAGTTTAAATGTTTTATTTTTAATTAGCCAGCAAGACAGTGTAATGAGTTAGCGATTTGCTTCAGTCAGAGTGGGGATTTGAACCCCAGTCTATCATCGCATCAAATTTAAAACATTGGTCCTAGCATACCAGGCAGTCAAGGGATCAGCCCCAGCATACCTCCACAAGATATTCAAACCCTACATGCCAGCCAGATCCCTCCGTTCTGCTACCTCAGGACGCCTAGCACCTCCCCCTCTTCGCACCTGCACTTCCAGAACACGTCTCCTGTCTGTTCTGGCCCCACGATGGTGGAATGACCTCCCTGTGGAGGTCAGAACAGCTGAGACTGTGACCCATTTCAAACGACAACTGAAGACCCACTTCTTCAGGCTGCACCTCTCCCCATCCCTCCCTTCCCCCCTGTAAATGATTAAACTTAGGGTTGTAACTAGGCAGCTGTTTCATAGGTGACTTAGTTGATGCGCCTGTCTTAACGACTACTTGTATTTTTTTATTTTTTTTTATTTTTCCATAGATTGCGTTGTTGCCGTTCTCGTTGTTAGTGTTAATCAGTTTAACCATCAGGGTCCAAGTTGAACTATGCGGTTGTTCCCTGTACTTGGACCGGTACTTCTCTCTAGGGGTTTCGTCATACTTGTTCCTGGTTATGGTTATACACTTTGTTGTACGTCGCTCTGGATAAGAGCGTCTGCCAAATGCCTGTAATGTAATGTAATGTAATGTAATATCAGTCCGGTAAAAAGTTCTAAAAGGTGAAGGCACTACCCAGTGAGCTACAAGGGAAGTATATGTCAGAGCTGCAAAGTTGTACTGTTTTAAACGTGCACACTTGTATAAATGTACCTAAAATGACCAATGGCGAGACATATTCTTTGTGGGCTATGAGCATTTGTAGCAGGGAAAAGAAGGAGACAACACAAAATCCCCTTAGTTTGGGGCTTTATTGTGTGGATGTTAAAATGGGGTCAGAATGTACAGAAATGAATGCTTTTAAGGGCTGAACGTCTGTGGCCATTGTAGTTATTTCTGTAGGGAACCCTGAAAGTGCCAAACTCTCGGTGCTATGTAGGTATGGGGCTGTTACATCCCAGTCTTTTTTGGGCTGTGTGTTCTGTTGCTGCCGCATTGTTTCTGGCTCCTCTACAGAACCGTCCTCTGCCTCACGAAAAGGGGGAACCTAGCTAATGTTGACATCAAATTTAGGTGATTGCCTTCCGCAACCAGCCCACATAGCTTCTACCTCTAACTCTCTTAGGCGCACCTATGCCTCCATCTCTCTTTCCTTCAGCTCTAAACATTTCATTTCCAGCTCTAATTGTACAAACTGAATCGTAGTTTTGGGGCTCTTGGACTTAATAAGGGTTGTTTCCCTGGAGTTAACTTTCACAGACAGTATTTGTTGTTCAAGCAACCCCTCCATTACCTTAGCTTTAATGACCAGTTTCCTTTCAGAGCAGATCACATCGATTTTAATCTTCAGTTAACAGAAGGTCAGCCTTCCGGCAGCTGTCCAGCTGTTCGAATGTTGGGTCATCAAGAAACCGTTCTAGTTCAAACTCCATGGTAACGTAGCTAGCAACAGAAACACAGGCTGTCAGAATTCAAAAGCAAAGCTGTATCTCTAAACGCCCGTGGCAAAGAAATAACAAGATGGCAACACTCAACTGGTACGAGTACAGTAGGTGGTATGTGGCAAGTCAAACGCTACAAAATGACAAAAGTAGCACACCTCAAAGTGACACTCTTAGCTAGTACTACAGACGGGACAAAAAATCGTACCAAGCAAAGTAACACTGTTACAAATTCTAAAACCAGTACTACGAACTTTGTACAAAGTAGTACCTAGCAACAAAGTAACCGTGCTACAAATCACAATGCTCTGGCATTACGTAGTCCCTCAAGTTGCAAATTAGCATCAAAGTACAGCAAGTCTACGGTTCAGGAAAGAGCCCCCAGTCCCCCTACAGACGGACATAATGATGTCACGGTCCTGTCTGTAGGGGAGCCAGAAACAACGCGGCAGCAACAAAACACAAAGCCCAAAAAAGACTGGGACGTAACAGGGTCATAGCTTCCATCCCAATTTATCAAATTTAGAAGAGGCTGATCATTTCTTTCTGGCCAGAGCAGCACTGGATGCGTGCACCTGCCTTGTATTTGTTGGTTCAGGAAGGAGGGGAGGGCCTGGTGAATGTCAGGAGCCAGATTTATGCTTTCCAACTGCAGGTAGCACAGAGACTTCTCTACTGAGTGGACCTGACTCGGATTAAGATTGCATGCACTCTCCTGTGGAAGGTAGAGAACCTGTGGTACAACCGGCAGCTTACAGGCTACACCCACCAGTGACATAATCACAGACATCTACTTTACTATTTATACATAGAGCTGTGCTTCAGCTGGCCATCTTAAATATTTCACTTTTAAATAGCCATTGTAATTCCGCACCATCACCAGCCCAGAGTAATTCAGGTTTTTGTTTTTGCATTACATTAAGCAGAGGAGTCCTCAGATCGTCATACAGTGAACAATAACACAAAGTGAAAATCATTTTCAACATCTTTCAAATCACACACATTAATTTCCTTCAATGGCAAGGGGCAGGATACCAGTTCTCAGCTGAGCACACAGAGACCTCTGGCTTCTAGATAGATAGGAGTAAATATAGGGCTCAAGACCATAGTATTGCTTCACCTGAACATATGATCTAAATTTTCATTTAGTCCATATGTCACTTGACCACTTCTCCCTGAACTTAAGTAAAAGCTTCTGATTCTCCAAGTTAACACTGCAGCACAGCCTGTTCCTAAAGATATACACAAGATCAGCCTTCCTAAAAATAGAGAACAGCTCTTTTGTCCAGGGGTGGTTTTGTGCTAAATCCCAATTGAAAACCTTTTTTTGTTATCCTTCTCTCTGGCATATTAATAAGCCAAACCCCCATTTGCCTGATCTCCAGTGCCTCCCATCCCATGTGTCCTTGTATTGCAATAGAGGGGGCACATTTGTGTACCCCAAGAAAATATTGAATTGCCCTATTTTGGACAGAAATAGCTCTTTTAGCCTTTTTGTACCCCTGTACTCCAGCTGCATAGTTCAATATGGGGGAAAAAAATTATACATGTGAGAGTTTAGTTTAGTTTAGTTTATTCATTTGACGATTCACTTTAAAAGGACAATTACATGGTTGCAAACACCAATATACACATGTATACATGTGAGAGCATGTGGAATATCCCAGCAACCAACAACAACCAACAATTATGTCATCAACTTTAACACCCAACTTGGAGGACCTGTTGGGTGTTAAAGTTTAGCAAAAGTCACGCATGGGGAACCATATGCATTTTATGACGGCAGATTTATTGATTTTCTTCAGAAGTTACAACAGCTGACCACTGTGGCATTTCTACTAACTACTTTCTCACTTGGCTGCTGTAGAAAACATTCTTATCAGCAAACGCCACGTTTCTATATTAATGTTACCTCGCCCTGTTCTCTATCTACAGACATAAAAACAATTAGTACGTCTGTAGTGTCAACAACACCTCATTAAAAACATTCAATTTAAAAACATGACTCATTCATAATTATAACTAGTAGTAGTCTATGTGAAAAAAGTACATTTGTACAACAGTTCTTACATGCAATTCCACGCTTTCCTTCACAACTGTATATACGATCACTTAATAATACCATCTGCTTTATATACCGTTCAATAAGGAAACTTTAATCACGCTCATGGTCAGTATATTTTCTTTGTACAGTAGTCTGTGATCATGCCAAACTTAACCTAAATTCTGCAGAAAACATTCTGGCAAACGCTGGCGAAAATTACCTTTTAGTTTGCCCAAATTAATTACAGAATTACCGCATCTCCTCGCGTCCAGCTATTCTGTCCCTCCCAGGGGTGTCACCCAGCACATACATGTATGGAGTACCTCAACCATAATGACTTTAAAAACAATGTCTGTCACTCCATCACAGAACAAAGCCAGCCTGTCCAGTAGGCCATGTAGGTGACCCACTAGTGGCCTGGTGTGATTAAGGGCCCCTCATGTGCTGTTTTTCAAGATCTTGCCGAGGGCCTCACAGACTCACAGTCCGGCTCTGTCAGAATTTTTGAACATTTTAATAGTTAAAATGATTTCTCATTTTAAAACAAAGTACTTTTCTGAAATACTCCCATTTCCTTTCAAAAGCAGATTTTTAAAAAACCCTATTGTCAGTCAACTATGAATTATTTCGTGAATATGCTATTTAAAAATCTACAGTAGCCTACTTTTTCATCAAAACTGAAGAAAAAATATAATTTCCTATATGCCATCTTTACTTTTACAGAAATACCTGTTTATCAGTATATTTGTGCTACAAACCTATGAAAATGTTTACTTTTCACCTTAATTCTATGTCAGCATGAAAGGTTCCATATTTAATCACAGAATTCTTCTTGTAGTCTAGTTGTTTCTTCAGTAGCAAGGGCAAGTGCAACAGTGGACTTGCCCTTGCTAGACTGGAATTCTGTTCTGAAATAATCATATCTCACCAGGTTTTTAACCCCTGAGCAACTTACCTTCCCTGCTCCTCTGGTGTGGGCATGTCCACACTGTCTATAGACACGTGGTGGCACCAGGTCCTTCTCCTTTTCTCCATTAAGGACAGAGCAGTGTCCGGTGTAAAGGCCAGTGTTGCACAGATCTCTTTTCAACACTGGTTTGCCCCAGCAGAGCAACGCCACACTGTAGCCGGGCGCAGCTTGTGCACCCACACGATCAGCTCACCTCCTTAAGTTACCGTGGAAACGGCTGGATGTGCCACAGTGGGTGGGAAGAAAAGATGGCACAAAGCACTGCGCTGAGGAGCAGATTATTTTTAGGCTGAGGGTGTGGAGGATTGACAGTTATTAAAAGGTAAAAAAAAGATACCTACACTTTCTCTTAGTTGGCCCTTGAACATATTGCGCCTACATGTTTTGTATTTTTTGTGGCAAAGACACATTCTTATGTATAGAAAAAAAAATTATTTCATTCCATAAGGAGAAGGTATATCTAAATCAAATAATAATTTAATGTGCCATGTAAAAAATGAATTTATTTATAGTAAATCAATACTAGGTTTAACATATGTGGGTTGGAGTCTCAGAGATAGTGGATTTTATATGTAGACATACACATTTATTTCAATTTAGAAATCTCCATTAAAAAATGGTGTAAAATTGTTCAGAAGTCCTATATGCGCTGATATACTTGCTCAGTAGTAATGAGTAATCATAGTTTATTTTCTGCAGGTTAGACATTTGTAATAAAAAAAGAAAATATAATTATTGTCAATATGTTGTTCAGTCAATTCCACTTCATGATATGACATTACATTCTTTAAAGTGATTCATACAGAGATGAACTATTTATACAATGTTAGGATTTTGAAACAAAACGTTTTGTTTCAATTGATTTTGTATATGTTGTTGAATATTAAAGTGGCCATAATCATAATACACTGTCTGGCCAAAAAAAAAATGTTGCCGTTTGGATTTTTTTGGACAGTGCCCACTATACAAGCCTCTGGAGGCAGTGTTCTGGGATTGTTTTAATTGGTCAGGTCTAGGCTCAGCAACGTTATGCGGCAATAAAATGAAGTCAGCTGAGTACCTGAATGTACTGAATGACCAGGTTCCCTGACGCACGTGCATATTCCAGGACGACAATGCCAAGATTCATCGGGCTCAAATTGTGAAAGAGTGGTTCTGGGAGCATGAGGAATCATTTTAAAACATGAATTGGCCACCAGAGTCCTGACCTTAACCCCACTGAAAGTCTTTGGGATGTGCTGGAGAAGACTTTACGGAGTGGTTTGACACTCCCGTCGTCAATACAAGATCCCGGCCAAAAATTAATGCAATTCTGGACGGAAATAAATGTGACGTTGCATAAGGTTGTCGAAACAATGCCACAACAAATGCGTGCCGTAATCAAAGCTGAAGGCGGTCCAACAAAATATTAGAGTGTGCGACTTTTTTTTTTGGCCAGGCAGTGTATGAGACACGCATATTTATATATAGTATATTTTAAAAAATCGTTCTATTTGAAACATGAAATCTGTATATATTTTTTCCATATTGGTGCTGATTTATATTGATAATGCTTTTTAATCTAATTTCAAAAGGTAGCTCTTAAGAGTGCTGGAGGACAAGACATTGGAATATATCACGAAGGTCCTTTTCTCTGTATGTCCTGAAGTGTTACAACTTACTGTGCTACAAGCTGGTACACAGACAATTCATTATTAAGTCTGCATACTCCTTGTAAGAGATGTGACCTCCAGTGCCAGCAGCCATGTCACCATGCACCCCGCTCCAGCCGGATGCTGTGGGCTTGGTTAGTGCTTGGATGGCCGACCTCTTGGGAAAACTAAATTGCTGCTGATAGTGGTGTAGGCCCTCTGGTCAGATAATCCTCAATGCCCCAGGACTGTGATGGCGACACTGTGCTGTAGGAGACGCCATCTGTCAGATGAAACTTGGCTCTTGCAACCTGCCACCTAATCATCCCTTAATTTAATTGGCTCAAACTCGTTTTCTCCACTTCCACCTGTGCTGATGTGTAATTCTGGCACAAATTGGCTTGTGTGTTACACATTGGTGGTGGTTGAGGAGAGTTTCCTCTTGATCACTATAAAGCACTTTGAGCTATATAGATGCAATGTTTCATGAATTCATTCATTCATTCATTCATATGTAATATGGGGATGGGCTTCAGCTTTTGACTGTGTGGTCCACTAACTGGAGAAAAAAAGCATCCTAATGTGGTGTCATTGTGGACCAAAGTGATGTGAAAATGAATACAATTTTGCAGGATATTTTCAATGCACCTTTTAAATAAACAAATCGATGACTTGTGGAATTTTGGTTTGGTGTTATTTTGTTTGTTGTAAAAATAGTTCCAACCTGAATTTCTTACAGTTGTACAAATCTTCCCTATCTTGGGAAGAAATATGTTTCCTTCCACAGGCAGACTAATTCCATGAAAATAATATTTAGGCTAAGATGTATTATAGCCAACAAGCCTTAAACATACTCACGTTGGAAAGTCTTTATTGCAGTTGTAGTTTGCCCACATGCAGCTTACTTGTTTTTTTTAGATGGGTATACATTTTTAATTTGCTAGGTTAAACAGTTTTCAAGCAAGCCCTTTATGCAATCATTAAACACAAATAAGGGCATAACATGCTTATATTGAAGCCATGTTTACATGACAGTAGTTCTCTGTATGTTCATCACAATTTTAACATTGCATGGCAACTAGGCTACACCTGGCAGGCAGGAAAAAAACAGCAAGCAGTTCTATAGTTATTTGCTATTTAGGAAGAGAATGAATATTATAATCCTGGGGAAGGTAACTTCTCTATTCCCAGAACAGGTGCAGAATAGAATATCCTGTTAAAGTACGCTCATTTCCTATGCTCACTTGTTTTACTGACAGAACTTAACTTGAAAAATTGATTTTAGTTTACTTTTTAATCACTTTTATGAATTTAAACACCATACACACCTTTTATTAAACTTGAAGAAATTATGAATTTTTAAGTCTTTGTAACTTTTATATTCCATGCCAGGAACTAATTTAGTTTCCCTTTCTTGAACTTTCAGAGATTCCCTAGCTTTCTTGTGGTGTGCTGCACAGAACTCGACACAATGCTTTAAGTATATATAACGTCCTTTGATTTATACTCAATACTTGCTATACATCCCAGCATCCTGATGGTCTGTTTTACTGCTGCAAAACAATGCCTTGACCCCAATCAACTACTAATTCTTTTTTTTCTCTTTTCCAAATTCCTGCCTTAATTTTTCATTTATTCCCGATGTGCAGAATTTTGCACTAAATAAATAAGGAAAAGCCCTGGTGCCAATTCTGAACCCACTCTGAAATAACTTGTTATTCCCACTGACATAATTTTGATAATGAGCCTCTCGAATTGCACTCAGTCCAAATGAAACTCAAATGTATAAGTCCAATAGGTTTGTTAGGTATGACTTCCCCCTGCGACAACCTTGTCGGTTATGCCTGAAGATTGGGCCGGCCCTAGGATTTTGGTTGCCCTAAGCAAATCTGTGGGGGGAGGGGTGCTTTTGGATTCCATCGATCCTTCTTACATTACATTGTTATGAAATGTCCGGTTGTGGCCCTACCAACCACATAGACCGTTTATGCCACAGGCCGGCCCTGCTGAAGATGATGCTTTTTTTGTCAAGAACCTCAAACTTGCACCTATGTAAAAACTGTAGTATTTTACATGAGATACAAGTTGAACCGACAAGGCTATGTTTTCCTGGATCAGTGCAGTTTACTCCGGTTTGTAGAGAGTACCTGTCAGTAGTCTACTGATAATATCCTGTAGCGCTTTAAGGATGCGTGGATGTATGGCACCAGGGCCTGTCACCTTATTTTGTCAAAATATATGGTTCCATCTTCTGCATTTTATTGAGTATCTCTATTTTAAACTCTACAAAAGCTTTTGTACAATGAACAAACAACCATAAAAATGACTAAAGCACATATCATGCTAAACCACATGCATCCAGTTCTTGCATTATTTACAAATAAGACAAATTCAGAATTCTATATAATGTCAAATATTTTTTATATATATATACAATTAGTCAGTGAAGCAAGAAATGTGCACTCACTGTAATGCAATGCAAATTGTGTAATGCAATGCAAAATAAGATCATATTGATCAAGATTCTGTTTTGGTAATACAAACCAACCTTTAAATCAAGCATCATTGTAGTGTGCAATTGCAGTGTCCATTAAATGCCACGTACAGTATGGACAAAACTATAGTATAAAAACCAAAGTGTTTTTGGCTCTGTGGGTGACACAGTGATGTTAGTGACACAGGTGGTGATTTCCTAGAAAAGAGGGGAAAATGTGTAAAAAAAAAAAAGAAAATAAAACGCATTCAGAATTTTATGCTTGACTGACAGACTGATGTGCTGGAGTGCCCTGCGGGAGGGCCTGTGCACTAATGTTCTAAAGCAGGTAGTTGGGGATTACTGTGCTTCGCTTGCTGAAGAGCTCTTGCACTCATCTCTGGTGACATGAATAAGATCCCTCTCCTGAGGGGTGTCGGATATCCTGCGGGCTCTCAGGTGACCCGTCACCTGGTCACGCTCTTCATTAATTCAGCGGGTGAACTCTGGCACCGGGAGCCCCGGCCGTGTCGCAGGAGTCCCGGAAGAGCGCGGAATCCAGGCAGATGCAGGACGGAGGATCCGCGGGCCTGCTGGCGACGGGTCCGGCGGGCGCGGGGGAGGAGGCCGTCCGCGAGGCCGTGCCGTCGGCGCCTCCGCTCCCCTCCTCCCCGGGAACGCCCGCCCGGACCCGGCCCAGGCTGGTGTTCCACACCCAGCTCGCTCACGGCAGCCACACGGGCACCATCCACGGCTTCACCAACGTCAAGGAGCTGTACGTCAAGATTGCAGAGGTGTTTCTCATCTCGGCGTCAGAGGTAGGCCATAGTCCGCTGCTTCCCTTTCAAAAACTCATCCAAAGGTTTTTTGTTGTGAGACATGCATCAAATAGTGTAACATTATTGCGTCTTCAGTGCAGTACGACAATTGATTCAGTCATTTGTCAGAATTTAATTCTGCTATAAAGTGACTGTAGAGGAAGTTTTAGTTATCATGGTGTTATTTAATTGACCACACATGACACAGAAGGCTATCTGGCTAGTCATGAACAATACACGCTTCTTTCTGTTGTGTGTTTTTGTTGAAGGTCGCTTAGAACGTTTTGCCTGTATCATGAATCTGAATCTTAATAATTTATGTCACATTGCGCGACAGTATTCTCGGTTGCTAATGTGGTCATTTAAGCTATCAAATGAACAGTAATGGGTCTGAAGCATTTTAAGTGGGGGTTTGAAATCTATATCATCAAAATGGTTTGAACATTGATCTGATTTTGTTTTCTCAAGACGTGTTAAACTGCATGTTTGTACCACAATCTACCAGCACATATGGAAATCTTAGAACTTGCTTAGAGTTATTTTCTGAAGAATCCTCTTAAATATTTACAATTTGGCAAGTTGAAAGGTGAGTGTGACTGTATTAACCAGTGTAGTTCCGTTTACTCACCTTTATAAATTTTGTAGATGGTTCCAGAAATGCTCAGTTCTCATGACTGAAATGTATATGTGCATTTTTGTTGTACACAATTGTCTGCCATATTTCTGCCATGCATCTTCAGTTGATATGAGCAGTGGTAGCCACACATAGTAGATTTCAGCACAGGAGTGAAAAGCATGAGTACAAGACACAATGTTTCTGGCCAATGTGAAAAAGGATCACACCATCACATGAAAATTTGAAAGCTAATTTTCAGAGTGTAGTTGCAGGGAGAAATGACCATGCTTTGACAGGAGAGACATTACATTACAGTACGTACATTAAAAATGTAATACATCTTGATTTGGAAACAGGTTTCCTATGTATAAACTGTAGGGCAGGTTATTACCGATGATTGTCATGTACTCCCTCTTAAAGAATATTCACATTGACATTCAATTTAGATGCCACAATCAATGTCTGCTGATAGAGATGACCTGTATCCCCCCCTCCCACCCTTGTAGATCCTGTTCTGTACACTGAACACACATAAGGCAGACATGCAGAAACTGCTGGGGGGACAGATCGGTCTCGAGGACTTCATCTTCGCCCACGTGAGGGGGGAAACAAAGGAGGTGGAGGTCACCAAGACGGAGGAGGCGCTTGGCCTGACCATCACAGACAACGGCGCAGGATATGCTTTCATTAAGGTTGGGCCTTTCCGAGCTAAATAAAGCGGCTTCACAGAGGAGGGAGGACATCACACATGATTACACATTTACTGCACACTGCAGTAGAACCTCTGAGATAACATTCATAACTTAAGAAAGTGGCATCTAGTGCACCAATTTTGAGGATTTGAATTTGCCATTGATAGTAATCATTATTTACATGACTGTAGATTTTTATTTTTTATTTTACTGTGAACACAGCGAAGAAGCACACAGCCTACTATTGTCCTTCTGCCAACGCATCCTTTTGTCTGCCATTGTTTTGCCAATTGACATTACAGCAGTCTGCAAGTGGAAAGTCAGGGCAAAAGAGTTTGGATGAGAATTGGCTATTCTGAGAAGGCAAAACTGCATGAAGGCTGTATGTAGGCAGTGTAGTATAATGGGTAAGGAACTGGTCTTGTAACCTAAAGTTCACAGGTTCGAGTCCTGGGTGGTACACTGTCGTTGTACGGTTGAGCAAGGTACTTAACCTGCATTGCTTCAGTATATATCCCGCTGTATAAATGGATGCAATGTAAATGCTATGTAAAAGTTGTGTAAGTTGCTTCTGCTAAATACCTGTAATGTAATCTAATGTCCTTTGGAAAATTGACCTCCATAAGACCAAAGATGTGGGGTACACTTGGAACACTACCAAATATTTTCTGTGGAGTTTATTTTAAAAAGCTTTGTTTTGTAGCTTGTTTATTTTGATCTACTTTGAGTTCAGTTGTAATTAGTTGCCCATGCTAATTGATTATTGTAAAGAGGGCAAACTATGGAGCATTTACAAAATCATGATGCATAGTTAGTGACGGATTCCACCCTTTGTCCTAATTTCACTATGTAAACAGAGAATCAAAGAGGGAAGTACCATTGACAAGCTGAAGACAGTATGTGTAGGCGACCACATTGAGGCCATCAACGAATGCAGCATCGTTGGGTGCAGGCACTATGAGGTGGCCAAGATGCTGAAGGAGCTGCCCAGAGGAGCACCCTTCACCCTCCGCCTGGTGGAGCCTAAGAAAGCCTTTGGTGAGAGGGCACGCTAACACATAGAGCCACGACTCTGAAATTAATTCACTCTTAAGACTGGGTGATGTACATAACACTAACCAATCCATCAATGAATAAATAAATCTGTCAATGCATTTGCTATAACACATTTTTTTTACACAATAGATTTGTCACAAAGTACTGATCAAAAGGTGTTTTCCAGGGAGAATTGAACATTAAAATACCACCCTGTTCTATTTTCTACATTCATCGAGACTTCAAGTCTTTCTATGACACGTGAAATGAATGTTTGTTTACAAACACAATTTGCGAAAATTCAAGCACTCAAGCAAACAACAGTTTATTTTACCTTTTGTTTAGTGTAATGGAGATTAATTCAGCAGCAAACTAACACAGCGTTTCCCCGCCTTTTTCCTTCCGTGGCACACCACTCTCAAAAGAAAAAAAACGCGAGCGACGTAATGACGTTGATGTGATGTGCCAACAGTAGGCTTAAATGTTCTTTTGGGGTTTTAATTAAGCAATATGCATTTTAATGACATTTATTTTGGCTTTTGTGAATGGGATTTGTTCAGTTGTTTTTAATCATTTGAACATTTAAATTTTTTTTAAAGGATTTTTCACACGGCACACCAGAGTGCCGCGGCACACCGGTTGGGAAACGTTGAACTATCATATGATGGATCAGTTGAATATTTAATTCCTTGAAAAAGGAACAGTGTGCATGAGATTCCAATAAATGTGCAACACACAATATGAATACACCACTAAATTATTATCAGGTTAAAAGGAACACTAAAATTAGTTTATGAGTTATCTGTTTGAAATTATCTGTAGACATTAAACTGAGAGCAAATCAGAGTTGAAACTGTTGAAACAGTGCCTTGCTGTGGTAATAGGTTGGCAGTGCAAAATGAGTCAGGTGTTTGCCAATGGAAATTAGTTTATTACAGAAAATAATTCTACTGCGGACAAAAACCGAAGAATGAACAATAATGTAAAGATTCAACAGAAATATCAAATGTGGCTTTTATGTATACTCTATCTAGGGGGGATTTTCATACACTACTTATTTATGGGCCAAAGTACAGCATATCCAAAAATGGTGCTACTGAACTTCTTGCTGGGGAAGGCAAAGACAGCCATTTGGCTTACTTTGAAAAATAGAATAGGTGGTATGGGTTCATTGGAACATGGACATGTTTTAAATGGATTTATTCAGAAGCAATTGCTCACTGAGGTGACATATTTTGCATTGGGTTTCAGGGGGATTTGGGGAGTGGGGGATTTTCTATGTACGATGAATGTGGAAGAAAAACTAGAACTGAGTATTGGTATGAAGATCTATTTTCACAATCGTGGTTTTTTGTTTTGATTTGTGACAGTGTAGTTTGTTTGATTTTGTTTTGTTTCTTTAGGTTTCTTGCAATGGTTTCTTTTCTGTGATTTTATTTACTACTTTTTTCCTTTTTTCTGTGTGCGTGTGTGCATGTCTGTGTGTGCATGTGAGTGGGTATTTTGTATAATGTCGTGAACATGTTGGTCTAACTTATTTATTGTTTTGTTCTGTGCAATAAACGAGACCTAAAAGTCAGTCTCTCTCTCTCTGGATTTGTTTTGGGTTTGTAAATAGTGGTTTGGGGTAGGTTTTCAGGCAACTGTAGAAAGTTTCTGTGTTCCAATAAAAGAACATTAAAAGTCAAAAGTCTCCCTCTCTGTCAGATATGATTGGCCAGAGAACGAAGGCACCCAAATCTGGTGAGGGAAAGATGACGAGTGGGAGAGAGACCCTCCGCCTTCGAACCACGGGGGCTGCCACTGTACAGGAAGAGGTGAGTTTGCACTGGCACACGCAGACACGGATGACATGTTCATGGACGGTGAGTAACCCATAACAAATAATTATTCACCGATAAGATTTCCTATAGACAGTGACCATGGATATAACCCTAGAGGATCAGTGCTTTAGCAGAAGAACTGAAATACCATAGAGCGATAGCAGGGATAGACTTTCGTCCAGTTCAGCCCACCACAATCGGCCAGGCACCAAACCATCCTTGCTGGTGATTTACAAATCTCCTGCCTCTTTTTATCACATTAATTTACTGGTGAGCTGAAAATTGGTGGGGCGCAAAACTTTCCTTTAAACTAATCATTGATCTCAAACTAATTGAATTAATTTTCAGTGATTAACAAGAATGCAAATGATCTGACTAATCAATTGGAAAGTGACATACAGCTTCTTCGCGTTGTGTTAGGGAGATTAAATGATAAATGCAATTTAGAAAAATCAGTTTAGTTTTAATCACTAAGCAGTGGCAGAAACTTCCCGATTTTCCTTGAGTATCAATTTTGTGCACATTATTAATCAACATTATTTGCGGATACATGCACTTCTTTCTCCGCACTCATATTCATGGCAAATATCTGCAATGCGTAGATTGTAAACAATCTTGAAGTGCAGGTTTTGTTTTTGCTGGTTATTCTGAAAGCTAACACGGTAGATAACAGACTGGTGTATCTTAAGTGTAGACTACTTGGTGAATAAAACGGATTTTTAACAGAAATTGAATTTATGATTTAATCCCCCTAACACGGTACGAAGACGCTGTGTGTTAGGCTACTTGCCATTTGATTAGTCTGATCGTTGGCACGCTTGATAATAAAGGAAAATTAATGAAAACAGGTTGAGATCAATGATTAGTTTAAAGGAAAGTTTTGTGCCCCACCGATTTTCAGCTCACCAGTCGCCGCTGATAATTACCGATGTCTGAAGTAAGTAGAAGTGATTAAATAGATAAAGTAGCCCTACTCGTACACATAAAAGGCTACCTGGCTGTGGATCAATGCGTCTTCCCCAAATACTCGACTCCACATGTTTGAAAGCTGGCATTGATGTAAAAAAGCATGAAACAATTTTAGATCTTTCGCTAATGTTAGCTAATAGCTACACAATTAAGCTACAAGAAATAAAATCCAAAAGACGTAAGTTTGTTCACTACGAAGTTATATTGGTAACACCGGGAGCTTATTTTGACTTGGTAAGTTCCGTAACAGCTTCTACGAGCATTCCAGCTTGTCTCTGTGAAAGCTACAGGAGTGAACAGTCTCCTGATAATTATAGCTAGCTAGTATCTTCAGCTAAAATGCTGGATCAACAACAGCTTAGTTAGTCTTAGTTAATAGCGTTACTTAGGACTGATATTAACGCTAACCAGCTTTCAAGATAATGTTATGGGATGTAATGAGAAAAAAAAAATTTCATGGACATATCACAACTTTTGGACAGTTTTTTGGGTTTTGGACAGTTCTGTCCGAATTTTGCACCAGCTACATATGCAAATAAGAATGGAAAATATCATACTTTAGCTAACCCTAACCCTAATTTTTTTGGTGTTTAAATAATAATCATTGTGTTTCTCAAAGTTTGGTGTGGTAGTTTTTTAAGTTGTAGTTTTGAAAAGGCAGATATTCAACACAGTTCACACAACAATAAGCATTGTAGTAACTACGATGACTATAGTAGTTAGAAAAAAGAATTTCAAATGTCATGGTACATTCATATTTATTGAAAATAAAAAAAGAAAATCTAAATCAAAATCGAGTTTTCCAAACTGAAACATATTTGAACCAAACTCACAAAACACTGATCGCTCATCAGTCCCTAACCAAATAAAACATTTTTTTTATTTTTTATTTTGCTGCCTCATTCTAGAGATTTTAGTTTCTTCTCCTGTAATTTTTCTGCCCCTCTTTACATTTTTTGGTTGTGAAGGAAACATAACATACATTGGTCCTCATTCACGAAACATGTGTACGTTCAAATCTGATCTTTAACTGTGCTTACAAATGTTTCCGCAGACATTTTGGCATTCATAATTTTATTCTAATCTGAATTAGGGGCATCATAGCTCAGGAGGTAAGTGTGATTGTCTGGCAGTCGGAGGGTTGCCAGTTCGATCCCCCGCCCTGGGCATGTCGAAGTGTCCCTGAGCAAGACACCTAACCCCTAATTGCTCCCAACAAGCTGATTGGTACCTTGCATGGCAGCCTTTCATTGTTGGTGTGTGTGTGAGTGTGTGTGTGTGAATGGGTGAATGAGAGGCATAAATAGTAAAGCACTACATAAATGCAGTCCATTTACCATTTAGGTTAAATCTATATGCGTCTGGAAATGTGTAAAAGCATGTGCAGAAGTGGTTTATTACTGGAATGCTTTATTATTCATGCAAAGTAATTTTAAGTAGTTACATATCTCATATTGAAAACAAATGTCTATCGATACAATTTTTATATGTATATTGCTTTGCTATTGATTTTAACTACATTTTCTAATCTGCATAGCCTCAATTATTATTATTTTTATGTATTTATTTATTTAGATTTAAGGACAGATTTGGTAGTTTTAGTTTTGATTAGTTTCTTCAGAACCTCTTGTTTTAATTTCTATTTCAGTTTACAGTGTTTTTTTTCCCCACATACTTTTCGTATTTGTTTTTTTTTTAATGATAGTAACATGTGGAATTAATTAGATTATTTATAAAGAGCATTTATGATGATTGATAATGATATATAAAGACCCAGAAACGTGCAGCCAAAGCCAGCACTTAGCAGTGGCATTTTTATTGCTTTTGGATTACTTGGCTGATCGTGCCTTGGAGAGAGAGCGCGTCTTTAGGGGCCGTGCATATGAGGCACAGATGCGTTTGCGATGAATGGCTGATGTTTGCACACAACTCTGCAAGTGGCATACATTTTATAGGATCCCTAGGGTGCTTCCTTATGCAAATCAACATGAACAGGCACACGCATTCAGTTAGCATTCATCCTCTGATATACTTGGGATAAACATAAAAGGTCTGTGCATATTTCATGAATCCCACATTGGTTTTTTGTGGGTTCTTTTAAGAGCAAAAACAGGAAAAGTCCACTTTATAATTGTTTTTTTTTCAATCTGTATATAGCAGCATGGAAATATGTTGTTTTTTTTTTTTTTACATTTTAATGTCATGAGCTCTCTTATATTTAAGTTTCAGCACAAGAAATGTTTTGTGAATATATACTGTATGATTTGCCCATGATTAGACATTAATGTACATGTCTCACTGTTCTGAGTAGAAAGATCAAACCGTAAATTACCACTGATGGTAATAACAAGCTTCCATTTTATTAACTTCATCTAATTGATTGTATGTTTGATACTGATTCTTGATACTGAGTCATGGAGACTTTCCTTTCCCCAGCCGGACGAGTTCGAGGAGAGAGCTGTGAAGACAGTGGATGACCTGCTAGAGAGTTACATGGGCATCCGGGACCTGGAGTTGGGTGAGGTGGATTGCTTCTTTTTTCCCCCGCTGAAATGACTGAGCTCTGGGTCAGCGCTTTCCTTTAAATGTCTTCAATGACCATGTGTCAGAAATTCTGGGAAATAGCAAGGAATGGAAAGACAAGGATTGCCAAGGTAATGATCAGGTTTGATACAAACATATTAGCAGGGAGTACACATAGAGAGGTGTTGTTCCAACTGTTCCAACAGTCGTCACCTCCAGGACATCTTTACAGTACTGTATGTACACCATACATGTTTTTGGGTTGTGGCACACTGAGTTACACAGCCAGTGTCAGTGACATCCCCAACCTAGAATAATGTTCCCCAACCTAGAATAATGTATTCCCTTAACTCACCAAATTTTCAGAGTAGCACAATGCCGATGCAAACATATAAAGTACTGATGGCTAACTTAATGTTTTATAAAAGGCAGCTTTTACTAAACTAACTAAAATAAACTGAAGCGTAGCATCTGAAGACGGGAACTTAAACACGCTCTCAGGAACCATTAGCAGTGTTATCCCTTAAGCCCTTGGTGAGGGTTTTCCCTTTAGTTATGTGCAAAGATATCAACAAGCAGTCGTTCCGAGGCTTGAGGGATTGAGGGACTGAGAGGTGGTAAAAAGCAGCACTTTAAAACCATTGAGTGTCGCTACCCTCACATAGTCCAGTGGATGGCGCAGTACAACAGTGCCCAGGAGACCATTCTGAGGCAGTAATATATCCTGTAGAGCAGAGGTATATGCATATATATCTGGGTGCTGTGTGAATGATTCAGCTGGGATTTCTGAAAGTTATTAACTTGTTTAGAGAGCTGCACTCATGCTTATTTGAGTAGTTGACTTTAAAGCTAAAGTAATTGGAAATATAAAATGATTAAGAAATACTTGATTTTCCAGACTTGATAACTTGATAGACTTGACGCCTTGCTATGCCAATACCTATTTGCTTAATAATAATAATAATAATAATAATAATAATAATAATAATAATAATAATAATTTGGCAGCAATATTGCCAAATATTAGACAGATGGCTGTTCATTGACCATGGTGATTTGTGGAATTATTGGGAAGTGTTGTGATGCTGTCTGGGATAGGGCCTAAGATGGTGATGACAAGATGGAAAGATTAGCTTGTGAGTCAGTGGTGTCTGCAAGTTATCAGATTGGGATCCACTGAAGAACCTTTCTTGGCTCAGGGGTATCAGCATGGGTTTAGAGGTCAGAGTTAGCAACGCTTAAGACCATTGGAAATGGTGCAATGTGTTTCGCTAATGGCTAATTGTCCAACTGAAATTTTATGTAAGGATCTGTAAGGGTCTCACTCGCCAGCAGGGAACTCAAGTATGTCACTTCTCTCTTGTAGCGGCCACTATAGTGGAGGCAGGCAAAGACAAGAAGAACCCAGACGACTTTGCCCAGGCTCTGGATTCGGTTCTGGGGGACTTTGCCTTCCCAGACGTGCTGTTGCTGGATGTGTGGAGCGCCATTGGGGATGTGAAAAGTGGATGAGTAGAGGTGACCACATGCTCTAAATCATGGGGGTGGGGCAGGTCTCTATCACACACAATGTATGCATGTACTGTACAATACTCTTTAACTTGCAAAAGGGCTTTAATGGATTTTCTAGTAGTAGCTTTCAGAAATTACCTGACAATCCACACCGGGAGGTCTGCTTCCCTTGGAAATGAACAACTAACTTAATTCGTGTTAAGGTCTGTGGTAGCAGTATTAGTCTGAACAACAAAACATCTCTAGTTATCATGATGTTTGTAGTCTGAAAATGCACTTTATCCACTGCAAGATAAGGCATAATGATTAAAGAAATATGATTTCCAGGGCTACACAAATTGGAAATTTAAGCCTTGGCTCTCGCACACCCGTAAACAATATAAAATTTTCCTTAAATGATTTGCTTTCATGGAACACCTCTGCTTTATTGAAATTCCCTGGATGATTTTCTGATTTGCACAGTTAGCTCTGCAGCCCTTTGCTTTAACACCAAATACCATTGCTGCTGTAAACCACCAGAAAGATTATACAGCCATGCACACAACCAAACCAAGTATTCCAAAAGGGTTTAGAGCATTGATTTGCATGTTTGCATGACTAACAGAGACAAATAAAAACAGAATGTTAATGCTTTATCCAACCTCTTCTACTGTATGCCAGTTTTAGAAGAATGTTTTCCAATTTGATATTCTGCATAATGTGTGATTTTGTCTTTCCTGGAATTCTTGAGTATTCCAATTAATATTGGGCTGCATGTAACATAGTCACTGATTTCAGTGTTTTCATGAGGATTGCAATTTAGCCTGTAAATCTCACTGCTTCTATGTCTACAAGTGCTATGCCCTTCACATTAATCTGGAAAGTATTATTTATTCCATTGCTTCACTCATGCAATGTGAGATCTGCAATCATTGTTTAAAAAATACACAAAAGGGAGAAATGTAACATTTCAATTGTTTCTTCAATTGAAGGGCAAAGCAAATTAGTGCTAAACATAAGCTTTAATTATAATTGTAAGCAGCTGGTTAATTTACATTGTTGTTGATGTGGAATATGTCCTACATATAACCTATGTATTTACCCTTATCCTGTCACTGTTATTGCATATGTTTATGTGTGCAGGTAAATACTCCTGTTTGTTTTTTCAGTAATATATTGTGGTTTATTTTTATATATTGCTAGTCAAAAAGTTAGGTGTTCAGTCAAATGACAACATGGTCTGGATATGGTACAGAAGATAGATGAGAGTTGTACAGGAATAGCATTGTTAGTTGTATATATGAGGTGATTATACTCTATAAGAAGAGCTGAATGTTCAAGACACATATTTTCCAATGCTGCATTCTGACAATTGCTAATAAATGTTATAAAGGATTATTGGTGGGGTGTTTCTTTCACAAAACTGCATATTTGTTGCATATTTACCAGTATCAGAGGGGTACCATGAAACAAGACCAACAGATGGCATCTCAAATAAAGTACTTGTCTCAAGGGGGCTGCTGGGTGGCTCATTTGGCTTAGGCACCACACGGTGGTGTATGGGAGAGCCCTATGGCCTTGGATTGAATCCAGGTCATGTCAGTGCTGTGGCTGATTGCTCACTAGCATTAGGCGCCTGCGATTCATAGCTCTTTAGCAACCCCCTCTGGTTGATTGGTCATCTGTCAACTGCAAATCAAATATGACTTCCTCTGACTCAACTCTATGCAAACTTAGCTGTAGGCTGCAGTGTGAAAGGAAGCTGTGATACCACATGTTTAGAAGAATCAGATGAACATTATTAAGAAGAAAAAGAGCACTGGTGGGCTCAGCAATTGCAAAAAAATTGCTAAAATAGCCTGTGAAGTTCTAGAAAATGGTATTAATTCATGTGTATCAGAGTGATGGCAAGGGCAAAATGTGCTGCCCAGGATCCAAAGCACCCACCTTCATCTGTCGGGGTTACATATAAAAAATACTGTAATTTCTACATGGTGACTACAATCAAAATACTAATCAAAGCTGAGCACGAGAAATTCAACCATGTGAATTGTTTGATTACAAATCTAAAATTGTGGAGTGAAGAAGAAATATATATTTTTCCCAAAGATTATGGAGCTCACTATAAATTCATATATGCATAAAATATTTGGATTTAAGCTGCATTCACACTTAAGCTATTTATCACACAGCTTAGTCCATGTAGCCAAGTGCTATGGACAAGCTAGGAATTAACTACCAGAATTTGCTCGACTTTGAGTTCTACATGGGTCGCATGTGCCAGATGACAGCTCTGAGTATTCTGATTGTAGTCTCTTTACCCTTATTGGTTTAACCACACTTAATCTTGCATTACTATACATTATAGCTTATATGTCACACTAGAAACGATAAGATGAAACTAATGGATGAGTGGACAAAAGTTTAGAGAGCGAAATGCACCCTTATTGCTATGGGTGAAACAACGAAAAAGGGAGCATAAACCCTTGTTAACTGTTCAAGCAGTCTCTAAAATGATTCTCCCTGGGGACTATACTCTCAGGAGTTAAACAGTCAAAAATGCACAAATTTGGATTATTGGATTGTTGTGCAACCCAGTTACCCAATTAGGAGCTAGATTAAGGCATCAATATTAAACAATAATTAACCAGTCAGCCTTTTTGATCAAAAAAGGCTGACTTTTTTTTAAATCAAATTGTTACGAAAGCATGTTTTCTACATGTTTTGAGTAAATAGTTCTGAAGTACCATAATTACATGCACATGAACCCTCCATTCTAACATATGGTGTGAAACAAATGTTTACATGACTGGATGAGTTTATGTTCAAGTAGCAAATTGTTAGGAAATGGTAAGAATGTAAAGATGGTCACAAATTCTTTGTAAATACCTCCAGGGAAATATGGAAGTCAAGGAATCAAATGATGTATTTTGTGTACAGTATTACATATAAGGGGAAACCATTTGAGGAATGCACTGGAAAACTATCGTCTTGGTGGAAAGGACAATGTCACAATAGGAATGACCAGAAATATATATTAAGTGGGCTTGGAATTGGAAATGTTGAACCACAATTCATGTGATGGTCATTTCACTTAAATTGCGCTCTAAAGGGTGTGGGAGGGGAAAGTAGGGTTAGAAATAATAATAATATGCTGTCACATGCCAGATGCGGCAGTGTCGGGAAGCATCGTTGGTTGCCTCAAGAAGAGAGAGTGAGTGCACCCACACAAACACAAAATTAAATAAACGACTATCTTCTATCTTCACCCTTCCCCCTCACGGGTTCCGGGCAAAAACAATAAACTAAAACAAGCCAAAACAACAAAGACAAAAGAAAGTAAAAGAAAAAAAGGCGCAAACACTTTCCTGTGTACCGCCTGTAGGTGGCCCGCTTTCCAGCCAGCGCCAGCTCCTCCAACTTCCCAGTGGCAGACTACTGTCTTTTTCTTTTATGCTCAAACAAAGTGCAAAAATAAAACAAACCAAAACTCATAACCACGCTCTCGGTGCGAGCTCCCGGTCTTGGCCCGGAACTGTGGAGCACAGCACACCTTTAAGCACCTGGACTGATTAGCTAACGCAACCCAGGTGCGTGTGCTCTCTCCACCAGCCGATGCAGCTGAGACTAATCCGCCTCTCTGGCGGACCGAATGCTACACATATGCTACATATGCTTTCTGCAATGATTGTACTTTTTTTTTTTTAAAGGATAACAGCAACACAATCCAGGGAAGACACGTTAATGTATTCCAGTGTTGAAGTTCATAATTAGTCTAAACAGATGAAGTCTTGGCAACATTTTGACATAATGACTATGGCTGTGAGTGGCCATGGAAACATTTAGCCTGTATTTCAGTCCTCAGAGGCTCACGGTAGACACACTTTGTGCAGTAATTAGTGGGGTGCAGTCTCAGGACCATGACTAATTCTTCCGCTAAGGACCGTCTGAAGAGCTTGCTTTTACAATGCTTAAGTCTCTAATCCAGGGATTTTCTGTCTTATCTAAAAGGACCAGTGTGAGTGAAGCTTTTTTGTTTAGGCCAGGCACTAATACATCTTACTCAACTGAACAACATTGATTGGAGATTATGATTAGTTCTTTAGTTGAACCAGCTGTTGTAGTGCTGGGATGGAACAAAATGCTCACTTCCACACTGGCCCTTCTTGGATGAATGATTAATTAAGATTATTAAGGTACTGCAGTGTGTTGATTCCTTAATAAATGGCTTCAGGAGGTGATGTTGAATAGAAGAATTACACATTAAAAAAAGAAGTCATGAAAAAATCATAGCCCTAATAATAAATGCTGGTCAGGAACATTACTGGGAATTCACAGTTTTGTGAAGGAGAACTGTCTTAATTAGTATTAGGAGAAAGATTTATAATCGTATTAATTATACTTACAGTGCAAAAGAGAACTCGGAAATTGCTTTAGCTATTTTTGGAAAGGAGGGTTGAAAATGAATAGAATCATGCAGCTCTTACACTACCATTGAATCTTTGCAACTAGTAATGTGTAAGGCTTTCCACTTATCATGACTTTTTTCATTTTTTTTACCTGGCAAATATTCAATTTAAACAACAAGCTGTTGTTTTTGAGTTTAGTCTAGGCTTGAGAGGAGCTATTTGGTCAAATGTAGCAATAAAGCACAAATGAAATCTTAGTTTATTTATCTATTGAGACTAAGGCAATAAGTCAATGGAGAAGCTGGCTTAAACAGATCTGAAAACTTCTGGAGTGGATACTGTGTGACCACCATGAGGAAATTGCCTACTTTTTAAATTTTTAAATTTTTGCATTTTCCCAAAAATTCTGAATGGCAGATGTATGTTCTTGCTCATTGTTCCAGCGTCCTTGGTCAGTTAGGTTGGTCAGGTCAGTGAGAGATTGCAGACAAGTTTGTTTATTTATTTATTTATTTATTTGACAGGGACAATACGCATTGATCAACATCACTATTATGTTACGTAAATTTGCCAGATTTAGCTAGATCACTAATTTCCATCTGCTGTCCCTGGGCAGGCTGATGTTAACACATTAATAACAAGCAGACCAGACTAGAAGCCATAGTACAACATTAAAAGTATGTAAGCATGATCTGCTCCACAATTTGATGCCAAGCCGCTGTTTTAAAATAATCGCAGTAGAGATTTGAGACTTTGAGACTGAGGAGGACTCTTCATTGGTAGCTAATACAGTACCTTAACGGTATGAACACCCAGCCCAGAAACCATATTTTTGGTTAGTAATGTGTGCATAAATGAATGATAAGTGTCATGGCCGGCTCAAAAACCACAACAAATAATGGGCGGTGACACAAGAAGTTAAAGCAAAAAAAAAAAACATTCATTTATTTGAAACGGCTAAAAATGCCAAAGTACTATGACATGTGGTGGTCAGTAAGTCAGTAGTGTTGGCGTGCATGCATGGATGTTAAAATAGTGAGTGGAGTGTTGTATGGTAAAAGGAAAAACAAAGACAAAGATGTGGCGCGTAGGGAGCAGAGTTTCCCCTTTCTCTCTCCTCATGGCACAAGTGGGGTGCGCTCTTATAGTACTGAGAACACCGGGCCCAGGTGTTCCCAATAAACAACAACCTGACCACACCTACTGGGCATCTGCAACACAAAACACAAAGACAAAGACAAGCAGCCAGCCCAACGGCCAAAATAGGTGGGGTTGTCACATAAGGCTAAGAAGGTATGCCACTACATTATACACTGCCTGGCCAAAAAAAAAAAGTCGCACACTTTAATATTTCATTGGACTGCCTTTAGCTTTCATTACGGCGTGCATTCGTCGTGGCATTGTTTCGACAACCATACGCAACGTCACAACATTTATTTCCGTTCAGAATTGCATTCATTTTATTAATTTATGCGGCAATAAAATTAAGTCAGCTGAGTGCCTGAATGTGTACTGAATGACCAGGTTATCCCATCAATGGATTTTTTCTTCCCTGACGGCATGGGCATATTCCAGGACAACAATACCAATCAGGCTCAAACTGTGAAAGAGTGGTTCTGGGAGCATGAGGACTCATTTTCACACACGAATTGGCCACCACAGAGTCCTGACCTTAACCCCATTGAAAGTCTTTGGGATGTGCTGGAGAAGACTTTATGGAGTGGTTCGACTCTCCCGTCATCAGTACAAGACCTCGGCCAAAAATGAATGCAATTCTGGACAGAAATAAATGTTGTGGCGTTGTATAAGGTTGTTGAAACAATGCCACGACGAATGAGACTTTTTTTTGGCCAGGCAGTGTACTTTGAAATGAAGTTAGTAAGAAAGAGGCCACACAAAAAGTTCAAGGTTGTGGAACTTTTTGTGTGGCCCGTTAAAAGAAAATCCTTCAGTACACAGCTTGGTCTTGAAACACAATATTTGGAGACTAGGGCAGGAGAAATGGTGTTAGAAGGTCGTTCGTTTATAAGCTTCAGAACAAAAGGTTAATTGTTTTCTGCCTTATGTTCTTTTATAGGTGTCAAATGAACACAAGCAATACAAATATTAATTTATATGAAATAATTATTAATCAATATGAAATAATGGAACAATACACAAACTTAATATCACTGAGCACAAGATTCTGTCATATATCAATATGACCCCCAGTAAAAACTCTGAAAACTCCATTTAAAACAATGGGGTCCATTTTTCCCTATTGGCAGATAATGGTAAATAAATAGAATTGGGGAATTGTGTGCCCAACATTCTCATTTTCTGAAAATAAGAAATAGTTTAAACACAGTTGATTAATTATATTCATATTAATTCACTTTATCCCAGCAAAAATATAATTAATGACTTATTAAATATTTGTAGGAGTCATGTTTTCAGTTCAAGACAAATTGGTCAGGTCAGCTTAGCCATACCATCGCTATGAAAGTATCAGTTAGTCCATCAGCAAGACAACCTCAGCTTTGCAGTCAGCCATTCCATCCCTATCTCCACAATGGCTACACAGGCAGATCATATGATAGACACATGGCACAGATGTGCAGTGTTACTCCATCTCCTATAACGTAACCAGACCCACTGTCTCTTTTACAAATGGATTAATCTGGACCATAGCATGTTAAGCAAAGTATTCCTCCAAGCTGCACAGAGACTTTGTTGCAGATGGCGTGCACAGACTGAGTGAGTCACAGATTCCTAACTGTCTGGACAGCTGAATGATTACAAAACTCATGCATGCATGCTAATATTTCAAACTAAAATGAGAGAACTGTCATTGTACTGCTTGGCATTAACCAACATCAAATGAATAACATAAATAATTACAATATTAGCAAAAAAATGTAAACCAGAGCTTGGATATGACAGGAGAAATCAGGAGGCTTTGGGAATGGAAAGGTCCTTCACAAATGGAACTTCCCCACAGGCCACCTCCACTCCAGTCAAGGGCTGCACAAGTCTCCTCTGGGAGGTGGTGCTGGTTCGGTACAGGCTTATCCTGGATACATGGGGCCTGTCTTTCCCTGCTGGGAGAATGCGCTTGAAGATGGAACAGCGGAACAGGATGTAGACCCAGGGGTCCAGGATCTGGTTACAGGTGGCAAAGCGAAGCCACAGCAGCAGGCTGCCTATCTTGAGATGGCTCCCTGATAGCACGGTCTGCCCAATAAACACCTGTAGAGAGGTCCAGGAAAATGTGCTCAGCTGTGTCCATGTCAGCAGTGTACAACACTTTTCATGCAAAATTCATTTAAAAAAATATTTTGCAGCTAATAGTATTTTTTGGGAACCACAACCAGAACCTCATAGTTAGAAATCCTGGCAAACCTCCCCCCTCACACTCAGTGGTGAAAGTCAGATTTGAAATGTAAAATAGTTTTAAAATAATTATATAAGATCATATTTACCATGAGCTGCAAAACTCCCCTTGATTCAATTAAACATGGTTTGATTGAATTGTTTATGCCCTGAAACTACCTACAGGTATGCATGTTCAATCAAACTGTTTTCCATGTTTATTGCTGCCTGTCCAGTCAAATGCAACCCATGGTGTGAATCAAAAAGCACACTTTATTGAGACACAGCATTGGATTAATCCAAGGTCAGCGATGCATGGTAAATACTCATTTCTGAGTTGACAGTTGGAATTATCCTGCCATTTCTGAAATACCAATATAGAGAAGTGCAATTTTTCAGATTGTCAATTTTGTCAAACTTTTTCAATATTTGGGCTCATTCCCTGTCATTTCCTTTTTGACAGGGGACACCCACTCTCTCCCATCAAATTCAAGCTTCTGCTTTCATTGTTTTCATTATTTAAATTCTGGTCTACTGTTATCTTTATGGTATAACTTTCAGGTTTTGCTGCAAATTGTATTGACTGGTGTTGACTCCAATGAACAGGAAATTGTCATTTCATTACTTTTAGCTTTAAAAATTCTTACAATATTTTTTGCATACCAAGTATAAGGAAGGAGGGCAAATAGATATAGCTAACAGTTTCCAGTAATTACTGTGCAATTTTTTTTTGTGTGTTGGTGGTAAGTTTAATTTTGTGGACCCGGACCAAGTAAAAGGATTTTTTTAAATGATTGGTAATCACCTAATTTGTGCTACATTGGATTATATAGACAGAAGATGGAAATAGTTGCTTAATCACCTTCAGTGCTTGAGTGCCTAATTGGATACCCTTAACCCCTTAAGTCTCACTGGCTCTGGTTAATTTGCATTCATTCCATTTTTTATGGTGAAATATTCAATCAATCTGGCGACACCATTTGAAAGTGTTAATACTCATGGTTCTCAATAAATAATTTTACGATGCCAATGTTTTAGGGACAACAGTTTCTTGTTTTGAAACATAGTAGGGTGGCAGAACAAGCTCAGGGAGTCTGCACCTTCTTCGCTTTTTTCAATTCCACAGACGACATGTGACAACATGAATCACAATAAAGTCGATATTCTTATCACGGCAAGAATCCAGCGAACAAGTTCCATAATCTTTTTTTCCTAAAAACATGCTAACTCGAAACCTTGATAGAAGCTCATTGTTTACTTAGACATTTGTTGGATGAATTATCATTGTCTAATGCATACATGTAAAAAGTATTGTGTACAAAATTATGTTATTTCCGGTTTGCATAGATTCTCTGGAACAAAACAAGTCCACCTATCAGATTCTCTGACCAGTACTGGCCAAGCAGTCCCTCAGTAAAGCCAATGGGACCCACAAAACCTCAACATGAATACTATAACTTCTGCCCAGTACACTGCCAGACGTTGGCATTTTAGATAATGACGGTGTATCGACTGTTAGGCTTGCATAATAGGACATGCAATGTTTCCTCTGTGTAAACAAACTATAACTTTTTCAGTGCACATGAGCCTCTTAACATTCTTGAAACTTTATGCCAACAAAGATTGTTTTACGACAAAAAATTATTTTGCATGGCCTAAGTCTAAACAGAAGACTTGCCATTTAGAGGCCTTGGAAGGCGTTTGGGCTATGTAATTTTCAGGCTTTTGTCAAAAAAGGGGATACTACAGAAGGGGTTAACCATATGAAATGCTATAAAAGTACAGGACAAACTCACCAGCAGAGGGCACCAGCAAATAGAGGTGATGATCATGATCCAGACAAGCTGCCCCATCATCTCCAATTCCTGGTCCCGCTGCCGCTGCATTTCTCCCTGGCCACAGCATATCCGCAGCAGGGTCACCACACTCACTGTGTTCAACAGGAAGGACACGGCAAGCGAAAGCAGCCCAACCAGGCAGAAGACCAAGCAGAAGGTCATGTCCAGAGGCTGGGAGCTGATGTTGATGAAGCACCAAGACCCAGGCAGCTGCAAGTGGTAGCTGCCTAGCCCTGCCAGAGGCAGCAGGCTGACGCAGCCGGCAAAAACCCACACTGCCAGCACTGTGGACAAGGCCCTGCTCTTTGACATGTTAGCGTAGCGGGCGAAGGGCCTGTGGATGCCCACAAAACGTTCCGCAGCCATGACAGCTCCCAGGAGAAGTGGGCTCAAGCCATAGAAGACCATGGACATGCCCATGAAGTTGCAGAAGTGGCACCAAGGATCCAGCTCACGCCAATTGAAGCGTGTTGTGTGGAAAGAGACTACAATCGATCCCGTCACAAGTAGCCCCATGAAGTCAGTCACCACCAAGCTCGACAAGAAGATGAGGAAGGATGAACATGAGGGACTCTGGGACCTCTGGAAGGCCTTGACCAGAACTACGAAGGCAAACAGGTTGGAGCTGAGGCCCAGTCCAGTGAATACAGCAGAGTAGTAGGCGGAGGCAATGGTGTGGTTGTAGTTGAAGGGGGGGCTGTTTATGGAGAAGCATACCGGAGTCTCATTTTTTGTAGAAGCCATGGTGATAGAAGATGTATTTTTTAAATCATCAGGAGAATTAAGAATCAGCTCCAATCAGTCATGTGCCATTCTCCACCCTAGAAAAGATTTATACATGATAAAGCATTTTTTTCTGAAGACAAAACATTTCATGCAAATAAATCTGATAGATCTTCATAGGTTCTTAAGTATGTTGACAAATGGAACCCCAAGGGATTCAGTAATTCATATAATGTGAATATACTGTGCTTTTGACTGACCTCACAATCATGGAATTGAACATACTTTAAGGTTACAGATTTACTATGTATGATGTGGACCGTGGTTATGCTCCTTCGCTCTCAACAGCCCTCTGAACGTATACACAACACTGTTCAGGGATTAGTGTTGCTGAACAGAATAAGAGAATGGTTAGCTTGTTGACTCAGATCCATGCACGGAAACTCTGATCTCTCCTAGCGCTTCCTGTTTCCAGGGGTGTGACTAAATAATCACTTCCAAACCTTGTCACTACAGAGTATTACATATGGAAATCCTATTACATATGGAAAAATTCTAAATGTGTCATCCATATAGTCCAGTAACTTCTGAGACGATATACATACTTGAGGTCACATCAGTAATACAGATTACACGGCCGCATCCACAGGACTCCTTGAACTCCAGTCTCTTCGTGTAAGTTTAGAAATTATATCAAATTCATTCTGTAAACAGAATAAAGCATATGCAGAAACTGAATTCTATCACTTTTTATTGAGCTTTTCTCGATATATTACACAATAATCCTTCTGTATTGATCGCATAAGTACCATACCGTAAATCGCACTGGAACTTCTTCCAGAGGATAACTATAATGAAACATATGAATGTGATTCACTTTGAGATGCTTGCCAAAGAATAGAAGAAATTCTCTGTATTGTCAACATTATTATTTTAAATAATGCTATCATCTCTTTATTTAAGTATGTACCTCATATTCACTCATCATAGGATCAAATTAAAACTCTCATGTTAAACTCTCAGAAAAGTACCAACCTACTGCTATATTCCATAAATAAAAAAGCAAAAGTACAAGTGAAAGATGAAGGAATTATTGATAAAATATGAAAGATAGGCTACCTTATACAGTGAGTCTCTGTCTTTAGCTCCATTTGAGTGAAAGCAATTTGGTCTGGTTCCTCCAAAGCAACTGCCGCTGCAGATGCGTTCCTCTAAAATGTAAATATGTCATCCAGCTGTTGCTTCGAGCATTTCCTCCACTGACCCAATGGGATAAAAAGTTACAAATGAGATGAAGGCAACTGTTGCAAGCGCTCAGCCTTTTTTCAGGGTCTGAATGCATTGTGAGGGTAAAGTACAGTGGGTTTCAGCGATGATGTGGCAAACACAGCAGCTCACACACAAGACGGGTTCGAAGGAGAGCTTCCAGTGAAATGCCCACGGGTGTAGTCTCTGGGCGTACTTCAAAAGTAGAGAAAACTGTAAATGTTCCTTAACATTCTTTGAACATTTTTGTTTTATTTTTAAAAGGTTCATTGAACATGCTATTTTGCTACATTGAGCAGCTAACTGCATTTAGCATGAATCAAGGGCTATCATTAACTATTTGTTGGCCGTCTACTTGATCATCTCTGAAGTTGTACACCCAAACAGCTGGACTTACGTACATTTATATATTTTTTCTGAGTGCTGTACATCACAGAAAGATATTTCTGTGGGGCAGGCATTTAAATATTACTGTGGATTAGAGAATTCAGCATTTGTTTAATTTTAAACAGGATTCTACCATCAGAGCACAGCAGACCAGACAACTAGAAACTGCTGATTCTAGGGTTTGAGGGATGGCCAACTACTTGGTGACGTTTATCCTGTGGAACACTGTGTACACTAACGAGATTTTTTTTAAACAATCACATGTGTGTGTGCTTTTGTTTGTTTATCAGTAGTTAGATAAGTTGGCATGCCCAGCCATGAGATAAAGATGTTTTACTCAGAGCTGAGTCAGCAGGAAGGAGAAGAATGTCTATGTGCCCGAATCAACATAGAATGCGATCAGTATATACGTAAGCTGACATAAATATTAATGTGAACACTGAGCATATACTGTAACTGGAAAGCATGGTGCCTTTCTTGAGAGAAGCAAAAACTGATATGTACAGTGATCTCCATAATGTTTGGGACAAAGACATATTTTTTCTTCATTTGGCTTTGCAACCGAACAATTCACATGTGATTAAAGTGCACATTCTCTGCTTTTCTTAAATGATATTTGTCATTGCTGTAGGATGAGGCACCGCCTGATGAGTTTGGAGGGATTTGTTGAACTTGAGCAGATAGGATTCTTCTGTACACTTCAGACTTCTCCCATGGAAGCTATTAAACAAAGGGAAATTGAAAACATCTGACTAATCAGAAACAAATGTGAAGCCATTTGTCCCAAACAATATGTTGCCCTGAAGTGAAGGAACTATGGACAAAAAGTGCTGTAATTTTTCCATGGTGAAACCAAAATGCATTTTAAAAAATTATAATAATAAACTTTAATTAAAGCTGAGCATTTGCACTTTAACCACATGTGAATTGCTTGATTATATATATGATACAGAGCCAAATGAAGTAAAAATATGTAGTTGTCCCAAACATTATGGAGCTCACTGCATATCTCTCCATGCTGCATGTAATAAAGAGAGCCTTACCATTTTATCATTCCAAACCTAGAGTGATAATGATAATCCCTCAGCTGACCACTTCCACCATAGACTTTTTTTTGGAGTATGTTGGTGTACATTTAATTAACACTATTACAACTGCAGGGATTGACAGCCAAGTATATTCTTTGAAAAGAACCCTTTAAGAAGGCTTAAAAATATCCACTGCTTATGTGCTTAATCATTGCCCAATACTAGAGTCAACCAAGACCAGCTGCTTCACTGGTGATCTTTCCCTTCTTCCAGATCAACTCATTTTCAGACAGTGCATTCATTGGCTTCTAGTCCTATTTTCCCCTCTGTCACAGATGGTTTTAAGAACACCAATTGCGGAAATAATCTTGGCACAAGATTGGAATGCTGCAATATCCAAGATATAAACAGGAAACTGAAATAACCTACAAATTACATTCTGATGTTATCCCTGGTCACTAGGCTCTAGAACAGGGGTGGCCAACTCCGGTCCTGGGGAGCCGCAGGGTCTGCGGGTTTTTGTTTTGACCTTAAATACAACAACCACTTACACAAAATAAACCAGGTGAGGTGAGTTAACTATGTAATCAACTGCTTTAATTGATCAATTAAGTGCAGAGTAAAAACAAAAGCCAGCAGACCCTGCGGCTCTCCAGGACCTGGGTTGGCCACCCCTGCTCTAGAACAAACCATTTTCAAAGAATGGTATTGTGTGGTTTGCCTAACTATTATTTCAAAATAATTGATTCCACTGTACTAATTTTGTTTGTCTGTTTCCTCTCAGCTATTGTATGTATATTAGCATATTACTGTAAATGTGTTTAACTAATAGAAGGAAGTAAATCAAGTGCTTAAAAACAACATAATCCAGAATGCATGGGTTAGTAATACATCCTGTAAAAAAATAAAATATTTTCTTATTTGTATCAGCAATACATCTAAGAACAGCCATCTCTTTAACTCTTTAAGTGGTTCTAGAACCTGGTCCTGGGCCCCTGCTGCATATGCTGATTTTTGTTCCAACCACAATTGCAATCCCTTAATTTTTATGATGTTAATATTTCTTAATTACTCTTTTCATTTTTAAAGGGATTATTTACCCTCTTATGCCTGTGGAAGTATGCTTCTCCTTCATTCTTTTAATGTTTTTACATTTCTTCTTATTAAAGATTGTACTGATGAAGAATATATTTAAATGTATGTGATTGTGGGATGATCACTGAAGAACAGTAGGTATTCTGTGTTATGTCTAAGAATTTGTAACTAAGGAAAGACAGTGGCCTCCTTGTACACTGATGCATACTACCTGTAAGTAACTTCTGTTGGGAAACATTCTTGTGCAGAAGACCTTTGAGTTGCAAGAGAAGAGAAAGGATACTGACCTAGAAAGAACTGATTTGCTATATCTAGTAAATGTATAGATTATATTCTACTAAAATAAATGAATGAAAATCAAAGTAATGACAGCAATGGTAATGATATAAACATAGTTTGTTAGAACATGGTGGTGTGTATATGAGTACATATTTCATTTGGATTACAGCATGTAGTGAATGCATTTAAAGGGCATGTACTTTGGAACTGGAAGATTGAACAATTGTTAATCATGAGGACAAATGTCATGGTTCTGTGTTTTCCCTCTCTTTCCTTGTTGGGCCGCCAGATGGCGGCACTTCTGTTTTGTGTCCTGCTCCCCCTGTTTAATTGTACTATTGTTTTCAATTGTTCAATTATTGTTTTTTGGTTGTCTCATTTTCCCTTCCCTCTCTGTGGCCTGATTGTTCATTGTGCCCTCCTGTGTCTCGTCAGTGTCGTGTCTATTTAAGTTCCCTTCTCCCTGACTCAGGTGCTGGATCCTTGTTGGTTGTTTGTTCCTTGTGTGCGTATTGGATTGTGTTTCAGCTTGTGCTCGTTCTTGTTACTCAGTGTTTTTGCCGTGAGTGTTATCCTCCCTGCCCGTGTTTTGTTTTTGCTTTGTTTTTTGGAATTTCTGCTCTTCCTCTGTTTTTGCGCTTCAAGAGCTTTGTCTTTTTGACTTTCCCTGCGCGGCTTCGTTTATGTTCCCTTGGTTTTTGTTCTGACTAAAAGCAGCTCTTGGTTTAGCGTTTACTCTGTGGATTTAATATTTTTTTGACTCTGTGTTTGGGTCCTACCCCCCACTACCCTGACAGAAGGATCCAGCCACTACTGGATCTAGCGGAGTTTTTTTTTCTTCTCTTCCCCCCCACTTCCCGTTTCGAGGTTTTGTTTTTTAGTCATGCCACCGCTGTTGAGCAAGCCGGTGGTGGGGGGACCTCCGGGCCAAGTCCTGCCGTTGGACAGGCCCCCCTGTCCAGTAGACAGTGGGCGGACAGACTGTTTGATACATGCCAGGGGTCGCGCCCACTTTTGGACTACGCGAGGGAGTTCAGCGCTGTAGCCGCGGACCTGCCCCAGTCGATAGTGTGCCAGTTGTTTAGGGACAACATGAGGTGTAAGTACTCCACGGCAGGCTAATTTACTCTGGCCTGGAGGGGTGTTGTGACTTTGAAGCCCTATTTGCAATGGCACTCCACTGGGAGGAGTATCTCCGGGGGGCCGCGGATATGCCCCCTCTGGCTGAGAAGTACTCCCAGCCCAGCGCACCGGAGCCCGCCGTCTCGCAGAGGCCCCCTGAGCCGTCCAGAGCCCCAGAGACGCCGCCTGCTCTGCCCGTCGTCCCACAGGGGCCACCGCCACCTGCTCTGCCCGTCGTCCCGCAGGGGCCACCTCCGCCTGCTCTGCCCGTCGTTCCGCAGGGCCCACCGCCGCCTGCTCTGCCCGTCGTCCCGCAGGGCCCACCGCCACCTGCTCTGCCCGTCGTCCCGCAGGGGCTACCGCCGCCAAGTGTCCATGCCATGCCAAGTGTCCATGCCATGCCAAGTGTCCATGCCTTGCCTAGTGTCCATGCCTTGCCCAATGTCTGTACTTCGCCTAATGTTCATGCTTTGCCTAGTGTTCCCTCGCCCCCTGGTGTTCCCTCGCCCCCTAGTGTCCGCGCTCCCCCCAGTGTTCTCGCTCCCCCCACCATCGTATAGCAGTGCTACACCATCTTTATATCGGAGCCAAGTACTTCACCAAATGGTTGTCTCTAGTGCCGCTTCATAAGATGGACAGTGCCAGTCAGCTTTGAAAACAACCAGTGTACACGGAACTCTTCAAGTCAAGGGTCAAGTTCATCTGGGCAAAAGTAAATATGACAATGCATTCACAATGACTAGTGAGCTCTCACCAGAAAGGCGTGCATCAACATTTATACATGCAGAAACAGGACTTGATGCTACGGGGTACCGAGATGCATTGAAACAAACCGCTCCACCACACTATAAAAATACAAAAGTACTATAAGAAAAAGATGTACCAATCTATTCCAGCTCCTATGATGATGACGAGCCTCTAATGACTTACAGAAAAACTACTGTACTATATTGACAAACATTCCAAGCTCTACAACTTGTTACACTGTCATCGACCTCTGCTCAGCTTATTTTTCCATATCTTATTTTTCCAGCATATATTCCATATTTTCCCCTACATCCAAACTCACAGCATTTGTTTGCTTTTACCTATCGTGGTCAACAGTATACCTATTGTCGCTTACCTCAAGGGTATGTCGAATCACCTAGTATCTTCAACAGAATGGTCAGAGCAGATTTATCTGATTTTCATCCTTCTGGAGGAAGTACTCTCATTCAATATGTAGATGATCTCCTTCTGTGTAGTCCAAACAAAGATAGTTGTCTGCAAGACAGTAAAGCTCCACTCAATTCCTTAGCGGAAAAAGGTCATCGTGTATCAAAAACAAAACTCCAAATTTGTCAAGAACAAATGAAATACTTAGGCCACATGTTATACAAGGGACAGAAGAGCCTCGCTCAAGACCGAATTAAAGCTGTTACTAATGTGCCAAAACCTCTGACGACCAAAGAAATGCAACATTTTCTAGGAATGACTGGCTATTGTTGTCAATGGATTTGTGACTATGCAGAACTCAGCAGACCTCTCCATGATTTGTGCACCACGGCCACACCCCACAATGGAACGGCGAAGCAGAAAAAGCATTTCAAGCTCTGAAATTATCCCTTCAAAATTCACCCTCTCTTGGACTTCCAGATTACACAAAACCTTTCCACTTGTTTAGTTCTGAAAAGGGATGGTTTGCCACTGCAGTACTTACACAGCAAGAATCTGGAAAAAACAAACCTATTGCATATTACAGTACGCGGTTGGATAGTGTAGAACGAGGCCTGCACCCCTGTGAACATGGATTAGTTGCAGCAGCATTTGCTGTGGAAAAAGCCACACCCATTGTGGCAGGCCATTCAGTTACACTATACGTGTCACATGCAGTAGAAGCACTTCTTAGCCGAGGAAAGTCATCATTGTCTCACAGAAGAGTAACAGGCTATGAAATCCTCCTTTCCCAACCATCCCTTACTATTATACGCTGTAAGACTGTTAATCTTGCCGAATTTATGATTACCCCAGAAGAAGACACACCCCATCATTGTGAAATTATTACTGAACAAGACTCCAAGACCAGAGAAGACCTCTTCTCTGAGCCTTTACCATCTCCCGGTCTAATTTTATTCATAGATGAATCTTCATTTATTGATCAAACAACAGGAAAAAGATGAGCTTGTTATGCTATTGTTTCCCAAATTGACCCATGGACTTTTCAAACCATCATAGAAGCCCCACTCCATCCAGGAACTAGTGCTCAGCAAGCTGAACTCACAGCCTTAACCAAAGCATGTATTTTAGCCTCGGAAAAATCAGTCAACATCTATAGTGATTCTGCATATGTGTGTGGTGTTCCTCACTGCAGGAGGAACACCTATTCGCAATAAAAATGAAATAACTGCACTGCTGGAGGCCATGAAACTGCCATCTAAATTAGCCATTATTAAATGTGCAGCACATACTCGTTGTAATGACCCTGTGTCTCAAGGTAACAATTATGCAGATAAAGCAGCCAAACTAGCTGCCAGCATGGAGTACTGGCCTATAGCAGTCCAAGCATCTGTACTCCAAGCTCAAGAGGTACCTCTACAACAATTAATCAAGACACAAAATCAAGCCATGACCTCTGAAAAATCTGATTGGGAATCTAAAGGCTGTGCCTTAGACCAAGCCTCAGACCTCCGGCGCCAAACAATAACTGGTAAAACTGTGGCTCCTGCCGCACTAATACACCTTATCTGTAGAGCGGCTCATGGAATTTGCCACTCTGCAAGGGAGGAAATGATGAGGACAATTCAAAACCATTGGTTTATTCCTAGATTAACTGAACATGTGACTAACTGGATTTCAAATTGTCAAATCTGTCAAGAAATAAACATTAAAAAGGGAATCCCAACAATTCCAGGCACTATGCCTCCACCGGTGGGTCCATTTACCCATTTGGTAATGGACTATGTAGATATGGTCGACCCAGCAGAAGGAAAGCGTTACTGTTTAGTTGTCATAGACAGATTTTCTAGATGGGTAGAAGCTTTCCCATCTGCCCAAGCAGATTCTAAAACTGTTGCAAAAGCTTTAGCAACTGAAATTTTCCCTAGATTTGGTGTCTGCCAAGCACTTAGTAGTGACAATGGAACTCACTTTACTGCTGAAGTAATTTCAGACCTATGTAAAATCACAGAGATCCAACATAAATTCTCATGCGCATGGCATCCTCAATCAGCTGCCATAGTAGAACGTTGCAATGGAATTCTAAAAATGAAATTAGCAAAAGCCTGCAGGCAAACAGGATTAAATTGGGTTAAATGTTTACCATGGCCATGAGAAATAGTAGAAATAGGCTTACACACTTAACACCGCATGAAATGATTACTGGTAGAGTACTGTCTGTACCTGTAACGAAACCAAGAGAAGGAGAAGTAAGTTTGGAAGTATTGGAAAGTGAATTGGGAAGGTATTTGAAAGGACTAACCGAAGTTGTGAGATCTATCTATTCACAGGCTAAAGAAGCACAGGGGCCACCAGCAGAAACCCCTGATCTTCCGGTTAATCCAGGTATTTGGATTTACGTGAAGAAGTTCAAAAAGAAGTGGAAACAGCCAAGACAAGTAGGACCTTACCAGGTGATCCTCGCCACACCAACAGCAGTTAAGGTAAAGGAGATTGGACCATGGGTACACCTAAACCACTATCGCAGAGCAAAAGAGTCAGAAGCCGAAAGAACCATAGAAAAAGAATAAAAGAATGCCAGTTTCTCTGGGTACTTTCTATTCTTCTCGTTGTAAACACTTTCCTAATAGTCATAAGAAACAATAGCAGCAACAAAACAGACCCTAGTAAGATTGAAAAGTCTACTGAGACATACCATGACTTCACCATAGATAAGGGCACTATTACATCAATAACCCTGACACCTGGAGAAGTAATACCACTTAAAATGAACTTAGCTGTGAATGACATAGGTAGAGGAAAGGCAGAAGTGACAGTAGGATTAAGAAAGTTGTTGGGAGGCCTAGAGGATGTGAGTAATGAAGGAAAGATGAACCAAAAGAATGGGGAAAAACAACAAATTATAGTACCAGGTACAAACAGTGATACTTCTGATTTATACTATTTACAACAATTATATACAGCCAGGGCAACCACCCAAGAAGCATGTCTAGTTTGCACTAGAATACATCAAAGGCCCGCCATATTAACAATTCCTTGGTCATCAAGCCAAAAAGATCTTAATTTCATTTGCCTCATGATGGCTATGGTCATACAGAATGATGAGCGGATATGGGAGGATTGTTCTGCAGTGACTATTAAAACACCCTACAAACCCCCTCAAATGAATAGACTAGCCCCTAGTGTCCAATTCCCTGACTGTTTTGAACGAAAAGGAAATGTAGAAGTGGGAATGATACCAAAATTAAAATGTCTAAAAATTCTAGATAGTTCATCAAGTAACACCATAAGCGTTATCAATTTCGGAATGACCATTACTGTAGAATTACCTGATTTAAAAGATGGAACTTTTCCAATGGCAGACAAATTTTGGTATTGCGGGGACACGCTCTTGTCACATTTGTCCCCGGATTGGAGTACAACCAGAGTAATTGTTATCTATAATAAAGAAAGTAGACGTAAACGTTCTCTCCTGCCCAAAGATAACGTGTATATAAATTGGGCTGCAGTCCCAAAAAATATACCTCATGAATATAAAGCAATGTCTGACTCTTCCATAAATAGTTTGCTTACATTTTTTCCATGGGCCCAAAGGCAAAGAAATGCACAATGGATTAATTATTTATATTACAATCAACAAAGATTCTTAAATGCAACTACTACTGCCCTAAAAGCTTTAGGAGAACAATTACATGCTACCAGAAAAATGGCATTGGAAAATTGTTTAGTCCTAGATACTATTCTTGCAGATGAAAGAGGAGTGTGTGCCATGGTAGGATCAGAATGCTGTACAGTTATTCTGTTCCATACTGGCCCTAAGGGAAATTTCACCATAGCATTAGAAATGAACTATATTCTAATTCAATTGAGGGATGGGAAGAGTTGTCATGGTCGAATTGGTTATTGTCAGGACAATGGAAGGCAGTACTCACTCGTATTTGTGCTGTCTTAGTAATAGTACTAATAGTCCTCATGGGCCTCTCGTGCTGTAGCATTCCTTTGATTCACCGTACAATTAAAAAACGAATTAGGCCAATAGCCTCCAAATATACAATGCTTAGCCAAGAAGAAAAAGTAGATTTAGAAAAAATTATAGGGAAAAAAGAGGAACAAGATACTAGCCTAGATCATTACGAATATGAAGTTGTGGAAGAATTAGAAACTAGAATAAATGACATGCTTTCAACTGCCCCTGAATATGATATTGTTGCCCCTGAAAATGATGATGTATATGACGATGTAAATCAATTTCCCGTGAGAGTAGCCCATCAGGTAAATGTAGTACATCAGACTCATTTGGGACAGAGTGAAGCTGGACAGTACGTAGTAGTAGTAGAACAGATTGGACCAGACTCTTACAACAACGACCGAGGCCAACCCTGCAATTCTAAAGGGGGCCCTTTAAACTGTCCTTTTGGAAATCCCCTCTGTGAATAAGAAGTCCAAGCAGGGGCTGGTTGGGCCTGCTGGAAATACAACCCCACTATGAGAAAACTCCTGCAGGAGCCCGAGTTTTGGACCAAACATTATGGCCCATCCCTGAATCTCTGAAAAATCTACAAGACATGCATCAACTGACACATAAAGATAGACATCCACACTCAACAGACTGTTATGACTTTAGTTGGACCTCTGTCTACAATGAGTCAGAATATGATGAAGCTACTTGGAAAAGTACTTATTGTCATTATAAAAATAGAGAGAAAGAGGAAGGAAGGAGGTTTTTTTCTCTCTGATTTAAGATAATTGTTTTCTTATTTATTTGTCGATGATGTTCTCCTGTAGTAATATTGCAAGTCACCTGTGCTGTAAGGTGAATTGTAGGGAAATTGAAGCAAAGTAACAATGGTTATGACTGATATTGTATGGGGGTGGTACATTGGTAAAGGGTTGGTTTAGATTTGTAAATTGGTTGGAAGGGGTTAGAAATGGCAGGAATCAGTATGTTGATTAATTGTCAGAATAATGCATCTTTTGTTTTTCCTGTTTGTATATATATATATATATATATATATATATATATATGTATATATATATACACTCACCCGCCACTTCATTAGGTGGCAGGAGTGGCACCCGGTGTGGTCTTCTGCTGCTGTAGCCCATCTGCTTCAAGGTTTGACGTGGTGTGTGTTCAGAGATGCTCTTCTGCATACCTCGGTTGTAGCGAGTGGTTATTTGAGTTACTGTTGCCTTTCTATCAGCTTGAACCAGTCTGGCCATTCTCCTCTGACCTCTGCCATCAACAAGGCATTTTCGCCCAGAGAACTGCCGCTCACTGGATATTTTCTCTTTTTCGAACCATTCTCTGTAAACCCTAGAGATGGTTGTGCGTGAAAATCCCAGTAGATCAGCAGTTTCTGAAATACTCAAACCAGTCCGTCTGGCACCAACAACCATGCCACGTTCAAAGTCACTTAAATCACCTTTCTTCCCCACTCTGATGCTTGGTTTGAACTTCAGCAGATCATCTTGACCATGTCTACATGCCTAAATGCATTGTGTTGCTGCCACTGATTAGATATCTGCATTGACGGGTGCAGTTTGAACTGTTGTACCTAATAAAGTGGCCGGTGAGTGTGTATATATATATATATATATATATATATATATATATATATACATAAGACCTCTGTCTCCATTTTGGTTTCAACTGCCACAGAAAGTAGCCTGCCAACTTTAATGTGATACAAATATGGGTTCAAGATGAGTTGTTTCACTAAGCAGAGACTCTGAGCATTCCAGTCAACCATTCATTTAGTGAGATAGTAATACTTTTTGGGTAATACTTTTTCATTACATTACATTACATTACAGGCATTTGGCAGACGCTCTTATCCAGAGTGACGTACAACAAAGTGTATAACCATAACCAGGAACAAGTATGACGAAAACCCTAGAGAGAAGTACCGGTCCAAGTGCAGGGAACAACCGCATAGTTCAACTTGGACCCTGAAGGTTAAACTGATTAACACTAAACAACGAGAACGGCAACAACGCAGTCTATGTTTTTCCCACATTTGGTGAGCTTCATAATGTTTGGGCAAGTCTTTTTTTTTTTTTCTTGATTTGGCTCAGTTCCCTGGACAATTTGTGACATTGTTTGTGATGGAAAGCCAACATTTCAATCACGCACAAATGTACTGAAAAAAGTATTTATTTTCTAAGCGGAATCCAAGCCTTTCCTAAACAGTGCTGTAATCTATTGAAGAGCACCTGCCAAGTAATGCATCTGTAAACTAAGCTTTATTTATACATCGCATTTCATCAAGTGAGCTAAAGCTGCTTTCCAAAAACGGACATAGAGCAACAGCCACAAGAGAAAGGAATCTAAATGTACAAATAAAAACATGCTATAAAAGTAAATATAACAAAGAAAGTTAAAGTTAGGTTAAATATAAAAGGCAAAACACTGAGATCACAAGACCATTAAAAAATAAAGAGGAAACAAGAAAAATCTATAAAAAATCAAGTGCAGAAAAAGTACCTTTAAAAACACTGTAAAACCTGCTTTCTGCATTTATAATGGTCTCAGATAAATTATTCCATTGTTTGGGAGCCTGAGCAATGGAGATTTTATCTCTTTTTGTTTCTTGAAGAAATACTATTTAGGAGACCCTGCTCAAAGGATCTGAGCTGCTTTCCTTGCTTGTAGGGTACAACAAGTATAATGATTTATTCATAAATTAAGCCATTTAGATCTCTTTAGAAGAGATCTAATATCCTAAAATCAATTCTAAATACTACTGGACACCAGTGTAGAGATACCAATTGCTATATGCAAACCTTTTTAATTCCAGTTAGAAGCCTAGCTGGTATGTTTGGATTTGTTTGGACCACTTGGATTTGAAATAAAACCTGACTTGAATACAACACATTGCAGCAGTCCAATCGAGAAGTGATAAATTCATGGATGCTCTGCATCACTGAAAGACAAAATCAGTCTTATTCTAGCTATGTTTCTGAGTTTAAAATAGCATGCCTGGGAAACTGCTGAAATACGTCTGTTACAAATGTTGATAAAAACAACATCAAGCTTTTTATTTTTATTTCTCATTTGGTATTTGCAGCAAGATCACCCAGTTTGGAGAGCTGCAGCTCTGTCAGGCTTAGGATCCATAACCAGGTGCCTCATTTATAAAAATGTTCCTGGATTTAAACTTACTTTAAAACAACTTTTTTTGGTCTCAGTTATTTTTTTAAATAAAGCATAAGCACAACTTGAAAAAATATCTTACGGTTACATTTAAATTTAAATCCAATAACATTTTTTTTATAAATGAGGCCCTTGGTTTGCTTTCCAACTTTCTCTCTTTATTCATTCATCCAGGTACAGGTTTAATTTGTCAAGAGGGATTTAGGCTTGAAAGTCAAGGCTGACACACAGCCACCATACAACCTAATAACAAATTCTTCAGTTTGGTGAGAGAAGGTCAGCAGAACATCAAGTGTTAAGAAACCACTCTGCCTTGGATAAAGTAACGATGCAAAAGCGCACTTAATGAAAACAGTCTTTTTCTGTTGATTTAAGTAAATGGTGATGCTTTGGTGATCTGTGTCTGCAAGGTCTTTCACTGAATTGTTCAAAATAAGACCCTTATGACCAGATATAGTGCATGTCCAACAGTGTAAGCAAGCCCAGACACATATTGGGTAAAACTAATTTGAGTAATTATCTGTAGGCATCAAACATAAAATATGAGTATTTAATCAAACTTATTAAGAAGTTTGAGAACATTGATATGAAACTTGAGTTTGATTTAAGGAGCTGAAAGACCACACCAGAGACGCAAGAGTTTGTGACCTTTCCCGAACACAGAACGCCCACCCAGGGACAAGGGACTGAAACAGATGGCACATGACTTATATAAGTACACAAAACTGCCAGCAGAAGACATGATGCACATGCACCATCCATTAAAACAGGAAATTCCCACAGCACCAGTGCCAAAGGAGACCATCTGCACAGAATGCTCAGATTCACTAAGTGAAAAGATATTGATTTCTCCCAAAGCAAAGGTCAATACTTTGACAGGGATAATTGTAAGGCGGTACATGTTTATTAATTTATTACCAACGCATAGGCTGTGCTACTTGTACTGTATGATGCAAATGGGAACTGCAATGTAAAACTATAAATAAAAGTACTTATATTTTCCTGTGAGTATTTCAGACATGTTTAAATTCTGCAAGGCATGCCTCCAATGCAGGTTGGTCTACCCCTACCAGAAATGGAGCCATGGTCGGCATAATGTTGACTACTTAATACCCAACTGTCTTGTCTTCTTTTACTTGAGGAACACACTTAAAATGTGAGGAGAAAGTCGTGGCATTTATTCTAGCAATCTTGTATATATCTGTCCTTTACCTTCAGTACTGGGAGCTCCTGGTAGATCACATGGTATTAACAATGCCTTAGGAGTAGTGCTAACACTCGCTGGTGTTCCAGAAGCTACAGTTCATCGAGCCATCTTTCAATAATTCATTGGTAATGCATTTGCTGCATCGTTATGTATTCTCTTTATACAATGCATCACCCTGCATACTCAGTTTTCATGGAAATTAGCACATGAAATGGCATTGTAAAAAAACTTTATTTTAAATCCTCTGGGTTTTTATGAAACCGGATTGAAAATTAACAGCCAAACTTACAAAAGACTGGAGCGGTGCAGAAGTGCATGTGCTGTCCACCAGTTCACCAGCAGACTGTAGGCACAGGACCAATCAGTGAGGTTGCTAATGAGAAGATACCATGACAATGGAATCCTCCCTCCCTGAGCAATTGCATGGTCTATCATGCACTGTCCTGTGAGGCTGTCTGTTACAGCTAACACTAGCATAGTCAATTTTTCATTGAAGGCTGAAGAGCATGTCAGTGCACCAGGGTTTAGGCATTTAACTGGATATACAACCCAACAACCTACAAGCCATCAGTGTACATGTACATGTGCATGCACACGCATACACACACACACACACACACACACACACACGCACACACACACGCATGCACGCACACACACACGCACACGCACACAGCATGCATACTGAACTGGGCCTCCCACTCAAGCCTTCTTTTTCAGGGTCACCAGAGGCTGAATGATGTTTCATTGATACAACTGTATATCGGTCTTTATTTTCCAGCTACTGTGTATGGATCATTTCCCTGCAGTTTTCAATACAAAGTTACAAAACCCGAATGAATGAATGGCTGATTAATACACTACTGTTGTGTGAAATGACCTGTATCCTGAGGAATTCAACTCCAAACATGTACTGTTTAATATTTTTCATTTCGTTTATTCGGTTCCGCAGTCTATGCAAGATGAAAGCAGGTTTTTTGTATTCACTCACACAGGGAATTGAAATTGGTGCAGAGGCACAACCATTTATTTATTCATGAAGTCACTGAATTATGGATGCAGGGATCGGACTTTCAAATGTGCCTGTCTTCTGTAGTGTAATTACTGCAGTACTTACACAGGGGCATAGCCAATTTTTACAAGCCATTTACAGCCCTTATATACTGCAATCTAGTCTGAAAAGAACCAACAGACACATTTAAAAATGTATAAATTCTCAATAAACATTAATAAATAATAAACGTATTACTAAAAGTTTAAGCTGAATATTTGTGTATTGGTTTATATCTACCACAACTCATCATTGTGTATTTTATGTATATTTTAACTGTGGAATATTCCAAATGGCATGCCTGTGCTATCTAATTGCATATTAACAAAAAAAGAAAAACCTTGCACACAACATGTTCCCATAAGGTGCTAGTTATGGAAAGATATACATTTTGGACACTTACAGACATTTCTGATACCTGCTGGCTTTACAATGATTTGTAATGCTAATTGCTGGTATAGGGGTCATCAGACAATAAAAAAGAACATGCATTTTCAGTAACTCCAAGGCAGCTTTTACGGTGACTTTTTACCTCCATACACAAGGTTGTACACATGTACACTGCCGGAAATATTAATCAAATTAGATCTTTCCTGGTTTTCTGTTGAACCTATTTCCTATGGCCATGCTTCCTATGCATAAGGAAATTGTGGCTCGGCTTTCTATATCAACATTACATCACCAGTCCTTGGGACTGCTACTTTCAATAGAAACATCTAGAAGCTTATAGAAACATCTCTGTGCAACCTACTTTACCTTGCATTAGACCACAAACCCCTGAATGCCCTGACTAAATTTCTGCTAAGAAAATATGCTATAGTAGGTGTGCTCAGTCAGGGAATGTTGAATGTTGCATAAGAAGTGTGTTGCACTTGTAATAATAATAATAATAATGTTTTAATTTTTACTTATCCTTACTCTGAACTGCATAGTACACACTGCATCCCCACCCCTATCTGAGGGACACAGAAGTAAATTATAAACTGAAAAAATGCTTTTTGTATACAGACATATGCAGCATTGCAGCATCGATTTCAGCACCAGCAACAACCTAATTTCATGAAAATTACAAAACCATATGCAAACATATTTTCTTTAAATAATGGACACAACTGAACTAATTTCAATGTTTGTATTTCTAAATTATAGCAGTTTTGTTATATAGGCTTAGTATCAAAATGTATCAAGGTATAAGCTATTACAAAATGAGCTAGGCTGGCACAAAAAGGCTTGTTGTTTAGGAGACAGCAAAATCCCATCTAATCTTGCAATAAATCCTTCAAAAATGCCTTAGGCTTTGGTCGGTACATTTTGCTCAAGACACAAAGAAAAGAACAGAGGACCATTATCCATCAGGAACACAATGGAGTAATTTTTTAGCATCTGGATTTTTCTGGAGCAGCTTTGCCCCATCAAGCTCAAGAAAAACTTTCTGGAAATCCTCAAATGTCTACTTTTGCTGGATAGACTAGGTTCAATGCATAAATCAGCCTTATCAATGGAGCAGATTACAGTGGTCCGGGCCTAGCTGGCACCCGAGACGATACACCATTTGAGGGTGTTTCTTGGGTTAGCCGGATATTATCAATCTTTCATTCCTGCTTTCACTAAGATCGCAACTCCTTTACAAGGAGGGTAAAGGGGAGGTGTTGGCGAGGGTCCAAGAAGTGCGAGAGAGGGTGATTGCCTATGCCAACCAGAACCTGCACCCAGTGTAGTGGAATGACAGGGACTATAGTGCCTTCAAGTTAGAGCTGCTGGCGCTGAGGTGGGCTGACACAAAGAATTTCAAGGACTATCTCTGAGAAGCAGACCTGGGTCAAATATGATTCAAGTACTTTCTACGCTTTACTGATCTGGTCTGGTGTACTGGAACCAATGAAATGATAGACCTCAAAAAGTGCAAACCCCAACTTCAGGTCATATTGACAGGCTAAATTACACCAGACAAGATCAACAGAGCACAGAAAAGTATTTTAATCCAAAACAAATACGTATTTGACCCAGGTCTGCTGAGAAGCTGAGGTCACCGTCCACTCTGGCCACACCCCCCTGGCACACTTGGCTACCACATGGCTGGAACCAACAGAGCACAGAGCAGTGATGGGTAGCTCAGTTGGCAAGCTTTGGTGTAGAGGTGAAATATTGGCTGGGAGCTCAGAATGTTCACCCTGACTTGTTGCCTCGCTTACCAGAAGGGGACCGGGTTGTGTGTGTGGCAGAGGAGGAGGGCACTGTCACCACAGAAGACACGTGAGACTGGAAGTCCCTTCAGCAGGAAGATGTCCATCTGAGGACTGTGGCTGGACGGCTGCCTCCCCCCTGGCGGGACAACCAAAGAGCAGCACCACCAGAGGGGTGTAAGCGGTGGAGGGAATGGAATAGGCTCAGGTCTGTTGTGTCGGGTGGTGGTGACCTGGTGTCTGGCAACAGTACCACCAGGCACTGGGACATCTGTAGTTGAAGCTGGAAGTCCATTGAGGTGGTGATTTTATTAGCTAGTGATGGGAGTAGATGCAGTTGATAGCAGAGTGTAGCCATTATGTGGCTAAAGTTGGCCTGGAGGGAAGGCCCCCCTTGTCCCTCTCACCAACTTTTGCCCATTGAAGGTGGTAGGCATGAACCATCATGTGCTGAGGCACCCTGGTGACACATGGGCGGTGCTTGCGGTCGACCAGACAGCGGAGATGACGGTGAAGGCACTGTGGGGAGCAGTGGTGCAGCACTGTGGTAGCCCCGAGTGGCTCATAGATCATAAAATGACTTCATGTCTTGCCTAGTGACTGACGTTTGGGAACAGCCTCATGGTGAGTAGGAAGCCCCTCGGACTCTGGATCAAGCTGAGTGGAGGTGGGCCTGGGGATGGAACCCGGTGTGGGTGCCAATCCCAGGTCCTGTAGGTGGTGGTGGCAGAGCTCCCTGAGCAGCATGACAAGGTCCTCCTCCTTCACTCAACAAGTGTGAGATGAGGACAAACCCCTGGTACAGAGAGATGTATTCGGGATGACTATGGGTAAAGAGGAGGGGGGTGGTCAGGAGGTAGCGCTGGTGGAGCCGCTCCATCCTAAACTGATTTGCCAGAGTAATTTTTGATGGGGAACCTCGTATGGAATACGAAACTACAGCCAGGGTAATTGCCATTCTGCAATGGCAGGGGAATGCACAGCTCAGGGGAATTGAGAAAACAGCAGGGAGATTAAGTATATTAGGCTGGGGAATGGGAGAAATGGCTGTAGAGAACAGATAGGTTCTGGGTGCGGACGATTTTATAAGTTCTCTGTTGTTTGGATGGTTAGCTATGTTTTATGTGATTTGGTTTTGTTTTCTTTTGTTTTATTTAATTTACTTTTCCAGTTGTGTTTTTCCCTGTCACTGCACTACTCAGAACAGGAGCGGTTGAAATGATAGCTGGGGCCAAGCTGCCGATAGGAGAGGAAGTGAGGTGGCGAGAGCCGCTGGAACAAGGCCTGAGACTGCACTGATGTTATGGGATGTGGCACGGCTGTTTTGTTTGGTTTTTTTTATTTTGGGATGTAGGGCAGCCCGCCATGGAGGCGCGGGCCTAACTACATCCCACTGTTATTCCGTTTGTTGTTTTTTTGTTTGTCAGTTATATCATACTATCATTTTCTCACATTGCTGGCTATAAATAACAATTGAGTGACTTTTGTTCAGATTTTTTTGATTATATTAATTGAAGTTCTGATAATTCATGTTTATTTGCAGGTAAATCCTTAAGAATATTTTTAAGAGACCAGCTCTAAAACTGGTGTAAATTAAATTAGATTTTTAGCTAAGATAACTTATTCACTACACTGTTGAATGCATCTGCCAATTCATCACCACCTCCCAACAATGCGTCAAAGATATCTTGTCAGTTTGACGGATCCACCGGCAGCTTCCAGCTGGTAGAGGTTATGTCAGATTGTCAGTGATGTGGAAGACAGTCTACTTCAGCCTCAAACCTGTTCAACCTTTGTGAATGTCCAGAGGGTGTGCAAAACTGTTTAACCCTTTTTTGTGGACCAAAACCTGACTGAATGGAAGGGGAAGCTAGTGGGAGTTCCGTTATGGTGCAGCGGCGAACACTGGGAGCAATTACAGTGTGCCAACCAGAATGAAAGAGAATTCTGTTTGTGATATGCAGAGTCTGTTTACTGCACAGCACTATGCCTGAAGACAGGAGCTATTCAGCCCATTAAAAATAATTGTTGACTTGAGGACATGAAAAACATCTTGAAGATCCACAAGCAGTATCACTTTTCTCCGAAAGCCCCAAAGGAGGACACAAAGAAATTGCAATTTTGCTGGACACAAAGGATTTGAGCAAGGTTGCTGGGTTACTCTTAACACTCTGTCTGTGTTCTCTGTTTGTTACTCTGTCTGTTTATTGACTCCATAATGCTTTTGTTTTGACTTTACAAGACAAGTAATCTATTTGTAGTTTATCTACAAATAGATAATCCAAGACATCATTGAGGATCACTGGGACTGGCTTTACCTGGCCGGTAAATGTTCTTCAATGAGTATGTCCATGACGTGTTCATGATTGTCAGCTGTCTTGTTGGGTAACTTTGTGTTTTATGTCAGGTCCTCCTTGATTGGCATTTTGATGCCAATGGGTATTCCTGGTTAAATAAAGGGTTAATAAAATGTTTTAATATATTGTAGTTTTCAGCACACCATTATTAGAGAAAATACCTAAAATGGATGAAAAAATGCAAATCTCTGTTGATAATACATTTCAAAATTGTAACACAAACAAACTGGATTGATTTTGTAACATTGGTCCCAAAGCCAAAAATGGAATGTGCATTGAATTTTCAAATATTTTCTTTAGCAGCTTGCTTGATCATTTGGGAAGCACAATTTGGTTCATAATTCAAGAATTAAGATTCAGGAAGTAAGAATATTAAAATCACTTTATTCGTAAAATCTTGTCAAATATAGGTTTTACTTATTCTAACAATTGGCAAATCACCAACTAAATTATAAATACGAAAATACCAGTGACAATTCTGGAATTAAAGAAAAAAAAAAAAATCAAAAATGAACCTTCTACCTTAATGTGGCCACTGAGAGTAACCATTTGGTTTTCTTCTATTTCTAAAATTTTTTAATTAACTCATTGTTTCTCTAGGGAGTGTGTATTCATCTCAAGTACATCTAAAATTTATTCGCATATTTCAAAAATATATTTTGTTTGGGGGGTAAATACATATGAAACTTTCTCACCTTTTTTAATATCATGAGTAATAGTTTGTAATGATGCTCATAACAAAGCCTCTCATAATGCACTTCCTCTTTGGCCATGAAAGTAGTGAAAGTAGTAGTGGTACTACCACACTGTATTTACAGGGAAAGAAATGGGACAGTCTGATTGGCAATAATGAAACCAAACCCCCAGCACACCCACAGTTAATTTATCCCTATTGAACCTGCCTCTTTTACAACTGTGCCATAGTGGCTCCACAATCTAGGTGTCACAAAATTACTAATGTTATTGTTGGACAAACCCTAATTCACCAGTACCTTGAGTTACTGCTGGTGTTTTAACAATTGCGCCTTGACTGTTGAAATAGGCACAGTTAAGATGCAATTGTAAAATTCTAGTAGTAACTCAAAGTGCTGGAAAATTACGGCAAGTCCAACTAAATTTCAGTAATTTTGTTACATTATGCTTTAGTGCAACTATGGCAATATACCACTTAACTATGGTTCAATAAATAAATGGAATAAATGTGGCAAGGACAATCATGATATGCAGACCTCCACTTTCATCTGCTTCCCAGTAGAAAATGTCATTTGCAAACAGAGAAGCCTTTACAACCATTACTTTTGTTAAATTGATCATTTCAAGTGAAAATCATTGATTACTATGATTATTTACATAGATTACTTAGATAACAGGACATTCAAACATGAAAATCAAATGGCAAGTGCCCCTTTGATATTGTGTCGCCACCCTGGGCCCTCTTTACCTGAATAGTTCTGTGCATCGTCAAAGAAAATGAAACCTCTCAGTCATGGTGATCATATAACTTAAATATGTTTTTAACCAACCGACAATATACAAAATGGCAGTAGGAATCCTGTTGCCGTTCATCAACTAGGTGATGGTGAAAGCATGAATTTGACAAGATCTAACCACAAGGTGGAGACCTAACCATTTGAATGCCTGTACAAATGCTTAGTAAAGGGCTTTAAATGGAGATTCAGCCTAAATGAACTGAACAAATAAATGCTTGTTTAGAGCATTGAACTAAACTAAAACAATTGGATATCAGCACAGCCTAACAGAGTTCTACATATGCATGTAAATAAAAACAGACAAGGATGCTAAAGACAACTGGCTGCTATTAAATATTCATGTAAAAAATAGGCCTGGGAACATACTGTAGATGGTATGGAGAAATTTGTCATATAATAGTCAATTCTGGAAAAAACAAAACAAGTAAGTTACCCCTTGCCTGCAGTACCAAATGTGTTTCTATGAGTTTGACAGGTAACCAGACCCCAAGCACCATTTTTGGTCAATAGGGACTGTACAGTTGCTGCAGCAAATAAATGATCAAGCAAACAAAAATAAATAAATAATATTTTCTGTGCCCTGTGTTACACTGATCTCTTTTGTCCAAAGGATAATGCCATTTATGATTAGGGTGGATGAAGAGAATTCTAACTGTCTGACTGGATGACAGGGCCTGAGCTGAAGCCTAGCTGAGGTACTGACAGTTGATAACTGAGGCGATGAAATTGCCGCAAGAAGGAACTTGGACCCAACATCATAGAAAACTTTCTTTGGGTGGAGTTGCCACAATGAATTTCATTAGCATGATAGATTAAATATATTTCTCATATTTGCAATGTGGATTGCTTGATGTATGAAATTTCTGAATGACATCAGCCAAGATTCAATGAAATGTACAGGCAGCTAAGAGAGTGGACATAACTTTTCCTCTGCTACTCATCCAAATAATGTTGATTTTAAATGACAGGGAAGACAATTCGATTACTTAAATAGCTAGCAGTTTACATATTAATTTCTAAGACAGGATATAAAATATCAGTCAGGACAATTCGCGTATTCAGATTAAATATATTAATGAAATTGGAAAGTAATTATTTTTGGTTTGGCAATGAATGAATCTACCTTAGGTATGTCTGTGAATGTATCAGCGTGCATTACCCTATCAAACAGGGACCATGATACATATCCCCTACTACATGGGTGATGATCGGCTGCAGCAAGAGTTTCCTGACTGAACTTGCTTTGGGCATGATATGCTCATTTGGCTTTGGCTTTGTCCTTCCCGGAATGAAAGAAATTCTATTTCACTACCAATCCAGTGCTTTTGTAGTACTGTATGTGTGCAGCAGTATACGCAACATGCGCGTGCCCTTTATTACTAGTGGTGTCCAGTTATACTTCTCCCCTGCTGAATGCAGCTGTATTTTTGATGTGCTTCATTGCCTGTTATTTCCCACACTCTAACATTGTTCATTTATAGCCCCACACTGTCCATTGATTCTCACACAATGAAACAACATTCTCCACACTCTCTCCTCCACACTATCCACACTAAAAACTGTTTTATAGAATTTTAAGAAATGTTTAAGTACATGGCAGTTTTTAAATATTTGTTATGAAATCAAACATAATTGAATTACTAATGAAGTATGTCATCAAGCTCCTGATTAAATGAATGGGCTAATAAAGTTTCTGAATACAAAATAGTCCTCACAAGCTCAAATCAATAAATGAACCATCAGTGAATAGCACATAAACATGTTTATGATTTGCACTTTTTTGGTTATTCATTTTCAGGGGAGCCCATGATTGATCATTGTGTTGGGGCATGAGTGTCATGCCACCAAAATAAATAAATCATAGTGAGACCTAAAATCTTTGAGCAAAACAAGTATGAGGAAAACATTAAAAGATCACTGTGAAACCCAGTGAAAAAGGAGATTGGATATTTTTTACAAAGAGCATTCAATCAACTCAAATAAGTGGCGCAGAGCCTGAGACTCTGAGCACAGTCAGGGTGGATTGGATGAGCAGTTTGTCAATGGCAGTGTTCTCAAACTAGGTCCGGGGGAACGCTGTGTATTCTGGTTTTTGTTTGTCACTTTCTTGATCATTTAAGTGTTGCTGAAAACATTAGTTCTTTGTTTTCGTTCTTTCAGAACTTTTTCTTCAACTTGTTACAGTAACACAATGCATACGTTATCTATTTTTTCTCTCTGAATTCATTACTTTTAAGCTCCTTTGATGTAATTGTTTGCAATACAGCACAATAAGCCCAATGCAAACTTTTATTCTTCATGGTATGCATAGCTACAGTATTTCTGACATTAATGTGACCAAAGAGGGTAAATAATCCCTCAAAACATGACAAGCATCTAATTAACAAAAATGAACAGCAAAAGCAAGCATACACAGGGGTCCCCAGGAGTGAGTTTGGGAACCAGTGGTCTTTGGTGTCAAAAGCTGCAGAGAGATCCAGTAGGATTAGAACAGAAGCAGGGATGTTCTCTTGCCGACTGAAGTGTTTTGGTGAAGGACAGAAGGGCAGTCTCAACAGAGTGACTAGCCCTGAAGCCAGACTGGAAGGGATTGAGAAAGTCATTTTGTGACAGGATGTAAGTGTGTTGGTTAGATGCTGCAAATTGCAGGGATTTGCAGAGGAAATGGCAGTAGAGACATTGACTGGTAATTCTGGACAACAGAAGAGACCAGGTTCTGTTACTTCAACAGATCAAAGAAAAAGTTCAAAGCACTCTTTCCAAAATGTCTTGAAGTATTCAGCATAATGACAGACTCAACCTGAACACAATATCTCAGTTTTCATACACGATTTTCCATCTGTGTATGCATATCACACCTTTTGATAATCTTGCTTGAAGTTTCTGGAAATGCATATCACTGAAATGAACTGATACCTATCTACAATGGTAGTGCCTCACATACTTTGGAAGTACTTTACAGACATAGTGACAGGCATAATTTTTTATTAATTATCATGAATAGTATTAGTATTTGACAAAGTATTGCAGACAATTGTAAGAATCCAATATGGTGGACCTAATAAATGGCAATAGCAAAAATGGTTATCATAAGAAAATATGTGTCTGTACAAAATTTCATACTTTGTTTTATGGTTTTATTGTTTTTTTTGAAAAAAAAGTTTGAAAACTTTTGCAGCGTCACAATGATAAAGTCAGTGCCACAATGGGTGTGTGGAACTCTCTCACAGGCATCAATGCACATACCAATCTTTGAGGGTTAGAGCATCTGCATTTTATAGCTACATTTCCAAACAGTCTACAAAAATGGTGGACATATACATAATTCCATTAGCTCACAATTTTCACAACTGAATTTTCTGAAGCATAAATTAGCACAAATTATCTATTTGTAGATCAAGAAATTTTAGGGGTGTTGTTTGAGTACCATGTAACATTGCCACTGCATGCTTATTTTATAGCCTAATGGCAGCCATATTTCCCTTCATATAATCAGCACATTTGGGGGAATTTGAATGTGCATTGCTTTACATATGTCAAACAATTTTGCGCTAGCATTTGAGGCAGTTATGTCTCCAGGCAAGTGAGTTGATTGCAATGCCCCAATCATAGTTGTGTATTATACTTTATACAATATAACACATAAATAATCGAAAGGTTGTGAGCTGAGGAATATAATAATACTTGATTTATTCAAGGATAAGGATAAAGCAAGTAAATAATGTAGTCATTTCCCCATTTTGTCTTTCACATTTGGGGGTAAATCGAAAATGGTTCCTATGTAACAATGTAATAAGTTTTTCAAAGTAAAATCCATTTCAACTGATAGCTGTATAATTAACTATTCAAATTCTATTGTGTAGACTATTTCATTCGGATAGTGTATTCAATCCAGTATGTTAATGATTCAGGTATTTGGTGGTAATCTATATTCTTTTTTGTTGGATGATTAAGGACTTAATCAAGGATTTGTGCAATGTCCTCACTGTAATTAACACAACAAGATTTATTATTCTTTAATTTCTTTATTTTTTAATTACAAGATCATTATGGTAGAAATGCATTTTGAACTAGCAACAGTTACTTTTCCCATGGATTGACCTAATGCTGTGCTACAGAGATGTAACTCGAAGTTTAATATTTGTAAAAATCTGTAACCCCGACAGGCACATTGAGCTCAATTATGACAGGTGTCGAAAAGGCAAGACCAGAGGAGAACAAGGTACCTTGATTAGCTTACTGGTGAGTCCTCATTATCATATATGGTACACTTTTGTTTATGATGTGAATTATGAATATTCACGGTCATACATAGTCACACAATTGTTTCCATAGGTTCTGTTTTTTTATTTCCCTACCTCACCCTTCCCCTTCACGTAACTCCTGAGATTTCGATTTGGTGTCCATGCATGCTGTGAAATCATTTTTGTAAGAGTAATGTGCATATAAAGTATACTATAAGCTCATAATGTTTTGGACAAAGATGTATTTTTTTTTCTTGATTTGGCTCTGTACTGAACAATTTTAGATTTTTAATCAATTTATGCATAGCAGGTAGAATTGCCACAGTTTGTACATGGCAAAAGCCCCCCCCCCCCCCGCATTTCAGGGCCGCATGTTGTTGGGGATATATTTATGCAATTTAAATGAAAGTAGTTATGTTCAGTGCTTTGTCTTTCAGTACATAATATCGTTTGCATGCAATAACTGCCAAAGTTTGTGAGCCATAGACATCACCAGGTGCTCAGTGTCTTCTCTGGTGATGCACTGCCAGGCTTGTACTGCAGTCATCTTCAGCTCTTGCTTTTATTGTGGGCCTTAAGTTTTCTGTTCAACATATGAATTGCATGTTCAGTTCATATTAGGCGAATGATGTGGCCAGTCAAAAAATTGTCCAGTTTTTTTTTACTTTGTAAAACTCCTTTGTTGCTTGTCTTGCAGTGGGATGGAATGCCATCCAAAGAGTTTGGAGTCATTGTTTGAACGTGAGCAAATACGATGCTTCTGTACAATTCAGAATTCATTCTACCACCACTATCAGCAGTTACATCATCAATGGAGACAAGTGAGCCAGTACCTGTGGCAGCTATACATGCCCAAAAGCATAACACCATCATTATGGTGAGAATTATTCAGTCATCAACTGTAGAGGTCTTCCAAGGCCTCCCAGACACTTTGCGGTTACCAATCTCACTTTCTTCTTTATGATGTTCCAAACAGTTGATATTCGTAAGCCTAACGTTTGGCCTATGACTGCTTTTTTTCTTATTTCTCATCCTCATAATGGCCTCATTGGCTTTCCTTGTTGACAAGCACCAACAACAGACTCAAAAGGTAAACAAAAGCTGAGAATCAAGACTAGATATTGAAAGCTCACTTATACCTGCAATTAAAAGGACCTGAATAATCAGAAACACTTGTGAAACCATTTTCCCCAAATGTTATGGTGCCCTGATATGGGGGACTATGTATAAAAAGTGCAGTAATGAATACATTGTGAAACCAAAATGTTATTAAAAAATTCTGAAAAAAAAAGCTGAGGAGCTGCACGTTCAGCACGTCCATTTTTTAAAAATACTAATCTAAAATTGGGGCGTACAGAGCTGAAAAAAATGTCTGTCCCAAACATTATGATGCTCACTGTATGTGCAGAATACTCCTGGGCAAAAAAAAATGGTCCAAGCCAAAAATGGCAAAATATTAATTTAATTAGTCTTAACAACAAACCATTGGTCAGGAAATTAGCAAGAATTAAACAAATAAAGTAACTTAGTATGGAATAGGTTTTCCCTTTGATTTCTTTAAATGTTTAAACCTTGTGGGCAAACTTGCGGACAGCTTTTTACAGAAAGAAGAGTCAATGTGGTTCCATTCAATGTTGATGGCTTCAAACAGTTGATGAGTAGTTGAAAAATGTTTCCCGTTTAGTTTGTGTTTAATGTGAAACCAAATATTCTCTATAGGGTTCAAATCTGGACTCTGACCAGGCCAAAATATGAGCCTGATGGACTTGTTCTCAAGCCACTTTTTGGTGGTCTTTGCAGTGTGGGCAGGAGCATTGTCTTGTTGAAAAAAAAATCTGATCGTTCCTCTTCAGAAAACAACTTTTCAATTGTGGGAAGCAAGCCTTTCTGCAATATTCTCCTATATTCCAATGCATTAATTGACTTTTCACAGTGAAGCATCTCACCAGTACCAGCAGCTGAAAAGGCTCCCCACACCATGACACTTCTTCCTCCATGCTTAACTTTGGTAGAGATGCATTCACTGTTGTTTCTCACCAGATCTTCGAAGACACCTCTCTGGAGCATCACCATGCAACTTAAATTGTGATTCATCACTCCACACAACTCTGCTGAACCACTCTGAATCAAACTTTCCATATTCTGCCAAAAACTTCATTCTGTCTTTGATGTTTTTCCGAGACAGCAATGGCTTTTTAACACATCTTCTAGACACAAAACCTGCATTAGATAACCTTCTGGTTATTGTTCTTCGCGATAGAGTCTTGTTTTCTGAGGTCGTGAATTCTGCTGTTTTTGTAGGCTTTTTTTCCTGTCTTTGAGGACTGTAAATTTCAGCAGGTGGTCATCCCTGCATGATGAGGCTCTGGGCCTTCCAGATCCTTTCTTTCTGGCAATATTACCTGTTGTTTCAAAGCGTTGACCTATTCTCTCAATAGCTGCTAGAGAAATAGGGATTTACTCTGCCTTTAGGGTCTTGTAAATTTCAGAATAGCTACAGCTGGCCTGACGAAGACCAGCTATGCGGTTTCTGACAGCAACCCCTGCATGATATTTTGCTTTTTTTGGAGATTTTCTCGCTCCTTTACTGTGCTACTCACACTGCATATTGTAGATCTCTCCCTGCTCTATCAATCCTGGTTCCATTTATGAGCTTGTTATCAGGCCCTTGATGGGTTGCATTGGGTGTGGCAGATAACCAAATAATGACTAATCTTTTAAGAAAAAAAGATTCCCAGAAGATATTTTTGGAAAATTTTGTACACCCAGACGTGTTAGTTTGAATTTTAAATCAAACATTTTAATCATTATCATGATTCTACCTTTGCGTACAAGAAGACTATATAAGTGAATTTCCCTGTTTCTAGCTTTTCCCCAAACAGTTCACTGCAGCAAAAGTAAACAAGCAAATGGTGGCACAGGAGGTCTCAGGAGTGCATTTGTTTAATTCTGCAAAAATTATTTCACACCATGCAAGGGCATAACACAAAGTTCAGTCCAGACCGCTAAATCTCAGGAGTTATATAAAGAAGGATGTTGAGGGGAAAAAGAAGCCTACGGAAACAATAGGCTTCTATATTGTGTGACCATGTGTGAACCATACACTCATACTTCACCAAACTCGATAAACAGAAATGGACAGACACATGTTCAGACAACCTTTTCTTTAATACAAAGTCAACATATCTAATTACATGGTGTTTTTCAACCAATTACTGTTTGTTAGAAGTAACAATTTGAAGGCGATAGCACTTGGCCCACATACAAAGAAAAACATTTTCATGTGCACACCTGTCATTGGCTGATTCTTTTAATTTTTCATTTTATTTTGGACCTTCCATTGTTACTCTTGGGAAACTTCACAAGATTTTGAACTAACGGAACATGGTCTTGAATTCTGAGGGAATCTCTTAAATTTTAATGTCAGTTAAAAATAAAAATCATGTTCTCAGAATGTCAAAATTCCAGCACACCTAACCACTCAAAGAACCTCTAGCAATGCAGAGACATTCGTTTCTGTTTTTGTATATCTGGCACTGTACTTTTTTCATTGTCTAGCATGGTTCTTGTCTGCTTGAAATTAAATCAATTTTGAATCGATTCTGCATCCTTGAAAGTATAAAGGGGGTCTGATACACTATAAAAATATTCTAACAATGCCATACAACACAAACACAGTTTATCATAGGCAGTGATGAGAACAGAGGCATACAATGCAACCCTTTGTATTCCAGGCTAAACAAATCCTGCAGCACTTTAACTGAGCAAACATTTAATCCAGGCAATGCTGCCAGCCGCAGTGGACTGTGGTACACCGTGGCTTCTCAGGCACTCTGCACATAGCCCTTCTAATTCACGTGGAATTGCCTTTCAGACTTCAGGGTGGGGTGGGGGTGGGGGCAGAATAAAGATCTGAAATTATCTAGCCTGAACCTGGCCTGGGCAGTGGGAGAACCAGCTCCCCACACCTTCATCTCTAAGGTGTACTGACGAAGAGAAGACATTTACCGGTGAAATCACTGTGGTTATGTCCGGCGCAATCTGTGACGTGGCCCTCAGTGTGGCCTGTTTTACCATTCACCACCTGGGGCTTTCTTCAGCTTCCATCACAATGTAGCACATTATGTCGGGGGTAAGCACAGCAAGGGAACCAGTTGGTTCAGAAAAGAAATGAAAAAAAAATTATAAAACCAATTTAGCTTAAGGTGAGAGGCTTCTGAAGAACACCAGCAGGTTCACAGATAGCAGCTGATAGTTATATTTCGTATTTCAAAACAAACTGTCAAGTCCAAGAGATTAAAAAAAACAGTATTTGTTTATTTATACACATTCTATCCAGGGTCATTGTTATAAAACAAATGGTTTATGTTAGTACAGACAAATAATAAAAAAGTAGAAATGAAATGAAATATAAAAACAAACTTCAAAGTAGGGCTAAAAAAAGAAAAAAGAAAAAAAAAACACTGCACTATGAATATTCACCTTGTACAGTAGAATTAGTCTATCAAATACATCATTGATAATACTCTAATTATTAATGAAATTCAATGTTTAGTAGATCAGTTAATCTAGAACTTTAAAAATGACAGGTGTACCAACACTATCACTACTATCAATAATAATATTAACAATAATTATTACAACTCTCCCTTCACAATCGGCAGTTCTACCTAGTGGTAGGAATTAAAAAGGGTTGCAATGGCACTTGGCCAGACACCTCCCTTCATCGTTTCCAAAGAAACGCACGATATTTCCCAAGGTTATGAAAAGAAATAGCTAAAAAAAAAAAAAAGAAGAAATATTTTGTACATGATCAGTTCAAAGTTTATGAGTGGTACAAAACATAAAAATATAAGCCAAATATATAGTAACATTCTGGATGATATAGATCTATATTCCGACTTTAAATATATGTTGTATGTAGGAGCATATATATTTATACAAATATATGTATATATATACATACACAAACACACATTACACTAACCTCTACACTGGAAAAATAGAATGGCTTTTAAAATAATATGAACAAATAAGCATTTATCGTGCTGATGTACAAAATGCAAACAATATTTCTGTAAAAAAAACGTCAGCTGAGCAAGGTTAAACAACAACAAAAATAAGACAACTTTAATGTTTCATGTTAACAATAACAATAAGGCTTTTTTGGAAATAAGAAAGAGACTAATCACAGCTCCATTTATGACTGTTAGTGTACATACCTATTAATATCTGTTCATCACACAAAAGCACTGACCCCCCCAGGGAAACTTTTTTGGGGGTTAGGTATTCAGTTTATGAGTAAAGCAGACATCAGAAAGTGTACACACACATTCGTTCTGATGCCTGGAAGAATGTTCTTTTGTAGGTCGGCAGTCTTCGTGAATTCACGGTCACCACTGCAAGTCACGCATGTCCACTTTCCCAACTGGGAGGATCAGCCCCACTGTAGGCGGTTTCAGCAGACAGAACAAATGAACGCAATGCCATGACCGTCCAGCTGAAAGAGGTAATTGGATGGGTTCCTCGTGTTGTTTTATGTCTTTTCATGTCAGTTTTCGCAATAGGTCCCGAGGATCACTGCGTGTATTTGTGCCAGAACTGACCATTAAAAAAAGGGGGTGAAAGGTCTTGTGCTGCCGTATTGTGGATCTGTTTGTGGGCGGTGATGTGCTTCCAAATCGTGGATCTGTCTGTGGGCGAAAGGCCTTGTGCTGCCGAATTGTGGATCTATTTGTGAATGTTGTGCTTCCAGATTGTGGATCTTTCTGTGGGTGAAAGACTTTGTGCTGCCAAATCGTAGATTTGTTTGTGGGTGATGCTGTGCTTCTAGATTGTAGATCTGTCTGTGGTTGAAAGACCTTGTGCTGCCGAATTGTGGATCTGTTTGGGAATGCTGTGCTTCCAGATTGTAGATTTGCCTGTGGGTGAAAGACCTTGTGCTGCCAAATCATGGATCTGTTTGTGGGTAATGCTGTGCTTCTAGATCATAGATCTGTCTGTGGGTGAAAGACCTTGTGCTGCCGAATCATAGAACTGTTTGTAGGACAATGTTGTACTACCAGATCATAGATATTTCCGTGGGTTAACAACCTTGTGCTGCCAAACCGTAGATCTGTTTGTGGGTGATGCTGTGCTTCCAGATCATAGATATTTCTATGGGCGACGGGCCTTGTGCTGCCTATTGTGGGATCCATCTGTGGGTGGAGGACCTTGTGCTGAGAATCTATCAATCCATCCATGGGTGAACAACCTTGTGCTTTCAGATCATGGATCCATTTATGGGTGGAGGACCTTGCGCTGCCCGACCACAGAGAAGCTCCCATCAGGACAGAGAGCAGTCAAACATGATCGTTGTGGTCCTTTCAAGCTTTTTTTTCTTCCAAAAGTACAGATAGAACAGGTGTTAGAACACCTATTATGCCAACAGTCTCTGAAATTTTAAAATGGAGAGGTCTAGGTTGGCAGGGCCGAGATGCGAAGGAGCCGCTCAGCTCAAACTCTCAACCCACACAAAGACGCCTCTGTTAATCACTGACGACCTGGACAGTGTTCATACATAGTTCATACAGTCTAAGTGCAGACCGTCACATTTCCCCATGGTCACGTACCAGTGCAGTGCTGCATTACAGTAAACTATAAAGCAGCATGTTTGGTATAGACACAATTAAAATGAAAGTAAATGATAATATTCATCATAATGACTATCACGGTAACACGTTTGCAAAGGGTGCTGGCTATCATGGGCATATTTGTGAAGACCGGGATTTAGAGCTTGCTCCCAGTCCACACCATTCCAATGTCCTATTGTCCTCTTCGCTACTACAGTCTTGCAGTCACCCTGATACTCCACTACACACCAGATCACATACCAGTGGCACAAAAGGTAAATCATACTAAAAACAGCATCATAAAAAACATGATTATGATCTCTCAAGCTTTGTCAACCATGGAATGATGCCACATCTACACAAACCACTGCCAACAACTCAGTTGTTGGCTAATGTTGCTAAGGAATGAGAAAGTGTCATGACTCAAGTTGCAAGTTGGATTTTGGGTTTGTTTTCAACAAGCCAACAGCTGTGCTTTTCTCTCTGGTTCCTGTAAACGAGCGGCCTTAAAGTTCAGAACTCATCCATAAAAGCGAAACTGGAGTGACACAATTGGCATGGAGTTTTGAGTAAATGAATCAGGCTTCGACACTTCTCTTCCTTGTTTAAGACAAAAGTTTTTTTTTCTCCACTGGCCCAAAGCACACCTCTTGGCTCTGTGAAATGGGACTGCTCCCCCAGTGATGCAGAGGCCCTTTGTAGTGTCACAAGGTTTGGATTTGCTAAGGTGACAGCGGCTCACTTCTGAAAAGGATTGTGGACTCTTCTGTCAGCCTTTGTGACCAGAACTGTGTGCCCACAGTGGCTACATTGAAGGGCACACATCCCAGATAGCTTCAGTATGCCACAAAACCTGGAAAAATCCTCTGATCTAGTAAAGAAACACTACCTCCATATTTCATTTCCAGCTTCCCACAACCATTTTGTATTTTAGTCCTTTAAGACAGCCTTGCTTGTTTTTCCGTTGTTTTTAAATATCACGTTTGCTTTCTTTATATTTTTTTCAGCAGATGTTCACAAAACACTGTATATCTTCTGCATCTGGGCACTTGACTTGAGGTCAGGTTAGCAGTCCAACACTTAATAGTTTCCTCCTTACAGCTTGAGCCACTTTTTGGTTCCTTTACGAGACAGGTCCTGAGAAGGCATGTATATTCTCTGTTTCCACTGTAATACCTTCCCACAATCCATTCAGTGTGCTGTGAGTCCAGACAGAATGTGTTCTTGATTGATGTTGTGTTTTTTTTTTTTTACTAATTGAGTTCAAGTTTTCATTCGGTTTAGGTTGTTGTCATCAAAAAATTCAAGCAGGTTCCCATGGCTCAGAAGACTGGGGGATAATGGAATCAGTGATGAGATGCTTATATTTATGTTGCATAGTGGTCAAAGCTTCCTAGGTATTCCAGAGCTGCCTGGTAACAAAACTGGTATTCATCCTGTCCAAAAAAAAAAAAACACAAAGTGGACACAGTCAATACTTAAACTTCACAGACTACCTTTTCCACAGCTAAGAATTTTTAACTGCAGTGTTTTATAATAATGGCATAGTGATGTGTAGCATTCATTAACAGTTTCGTAAGTGACAGCTGGCGCTGCATAGAAACACATTTGTGAATGAGTCATGGCCAGAGAAAAGCATCCCACTTGAAGACTTATCATAATCTACAGCACTATGCAAATAAACCAATTGTGTAACGGTACTCTGACCATGAGGACACAGTCCTGTGCAGAGCTTGGCTCAGGACAGTTAGCGCTAGTGAGTCTCTCACCTCAGTCTGCACCATGGCCGGCCTCTGTGTTCGCAGCATCTTGACGGTCTGGAAGATGTCGACCACCCCCTCGTAGCGCATCCTCTCCAGTACGATGCTGAGAGTGATGAACACCCCGGTCCTCCCCACGCCCGCACTGGAACACAAGACATGGGAGCCCACGTGAGACTCCTGGACCATGCAACATGGCTGCTCTAGCACATTCCACGGCACAGCTCATCTGACCCCTTGTTCGGTTATAGCTTTGTCCCCCACCCTGCATTTCACACTAGTCTCCTGCCTCTCTCACAGACACTATCTATTGGTAAGCGTTTAGACTGGTAACATATTTTAACCTGCTAACAACCTAAGCTAGCTGGTAGTTCAGACATGTATAACATGTATGGAGAATACATAGCCAACCAGTGATCCTTTCCAAGGTGAGGAAATCCTTTGATATATGGTTGTAACAGATTAAAACTAAGTTGAAACTCTGAACGTTGTCATACGTGCACTATGACAGTTGCCTGAGCAGCAATAATGAAATTCTTCAGGGGTACAATGCAACTGTAATCCTCTGTAAGGTGAAGCAATATATCTTTGCCTCAGTCTTGTGGGGTTAGTAAGAAAGAGTGCACTCATGGACTGAGGATGTATGGCTTGTGCTCTGACTCACCTGCAGTGCACAGAGATGGGTCCGTCCTGGCCAAACTGTTCCTTCGTTTTGTGCACCTGCCCGATGAAGTCAATGAAGCCCTCACCGGATTTGGGCACGCCCTGCTCCGGCCAATCCGTGAACTGGAACTGTCTCACTGTCCTGGACTGACCATCCTGAGTGAGAGAGAGGAAGCGAAAAAAGTCCCGCAGGTAAGAGGGCGTTTGCCCCAAATGAATAAGCCTGCCCCAAATTTCTGAAGTTGCAGCAGCTGTTTCGGCTTTTGTGGCTTTCATTGTCAGAGATTAAACACCTTCCATTAAAGGACTTCATGAAAAATGACTCGGTGAGAAAAAAACACAATCGGTGTGGTCCTATGAGAGACTAAATCGTTTTAGTTGGATGTACATATCATTTATAAGTCTGTCAGGTTAGACCCATTTACCGTGAAACGAAATGCTTTCCCTGGGGGTAGATTTTCAAACTATAATTTCTAGTATATCTACAAATGGTCCTTCCCAATATTCCAAATTTAAGAAAATATGTTATACACATTAAGTGAATGCTGGGCAGTCACAGGTGGCCTCAAAACTTTCCATCAGGCCTACACATTCGCCGCAAGTAAATAGCACCATCAAATTTCTCATCTTGTCGAAAACCAGGACACCAATTCCCCCCACTTCTTCTCTCATGTATCGCTCCAAACAAATCTCTGTTGGTTGCTATTCTTTGGAATAACACCACGGTTAAGGCGCATCTTAATAATGCATGTGGCGTGACGAGCATCTTCATTCAGGGATTAAACAGAGTAATCTGGCTGATCGGTTGAGCACACGATCTAAGATGGATGACTGGAAGGGGAAGCCAGCACGGTGCGACACGCTGGGCAAACAACAGGAGAGCGATCGGCTGGGGAAAACGCAGAACAGGCTGCCGCCGCCAACGTGCTCCGAACGAGGCCCAGCCCAGCTCGCTTTTAGCCTCTAGCGCTCTCAGCATCAAACTGGCAGGAATGCCCAAGTGGCCTTCCCGCGTCAGAGCCTGCAGTCACACGCGAGTAATCAGGCGCCGCCGTCAGTTTCCCATCAGGCACCGCACGGCCGCGTGGCCTTTATTCTTCCTCCAAGACAACGGCGTGCCATTGATCTTTTCATCACGTGTGTCGCTGAAGAGCCTCCCCCCCGACAAGTAATTAAAAGTGAAACAAAAATCAAGAAGGTAAGAAAAGGGGAAAGGGAGCGAAAGGAAATGAGATCACGACCACATGTTGATCCGCGTAACCGAAATTAACCGAACTGAACTGCTCAACCCGGCGTTGAGTGACTAACCTTTTCTCGGAATGAAAGGAGCAGCGCTCGAGTACGGAGTTCCTGTTATTCAGCGCGCGCCGGCACACCCCTCAGCCCCCAGCCATCCTCCCACTCTCCGCTCGCACAGCTTATTCAGGTCGCCTCTGATTAAAAGGCTCATCCATTCTCATTCTCCGGGAGAGCTACAAATGAAACGCTAGCTGCTCACAAAAAGCAGCCGCTTCTCACCACTTAATCATCATTAGGCCTCGCAAAGATTATTGCTCTGAGTGCTTCACCTTTCTTAGGTTGCCTGCCACTGCCACTGCACAGAAGCACGCGCTGACCAATCCCCTCCGTCCTAGAGGTCGATGTGGGGAGGAGCGTTGGGAGGTAGCGTGCAGTAAAATGCGATAAACCGGCGAACCCCGAGCGAACTATTTTATCTAGGTAGCCTGGCCGTTTCCTTTTCACAGCGCTCTGTTGGCTCCGACGCGAAGCTCCCAGCCTGCTGTTGCTGGAGGACGATAAAACGTTTGGCATTCCCAAGGAAACGCCGTTGCCAAGGCCACAGACAGCGCTTTTTTGACTGACCGCTCGCTGTTTCGCTGCCCTTTGATGAACCCTCCCCAAAGGGCCCGGCGCAAAACCTCCGGGTAAACAAACAAGGAATGAACCGGGGGTTGCATCACGCAAACCAGCAATTACACTGCGTGAGACCTGCGCACCGGACCACTCCCCTCGCTCTCTTTAATTGCGCCCGGCGTTGAATGAGCAAGCCGCTGAGCCGCACTGCTGGCACAATGCACCCAGCAGATTTTCCAGAGTAAAATACTGGTTCACTTCAGCACGGTATTTGTGTTCGCGCAATTTAATATTTCCTTTAATTACGTAATTATTAAGGATTCGGAGGAACCAAACACAGAGAAAATGAGTAGGACGCTAGCTGCTGACCCCGGGCGTGTAACGCACTCAAAGAAATGTGCTCACACGTGTGAAGGCCACGATTCTGAGGCTGGGGAGGTAACACTCACCCTGGCATCTGTAACCTTGAACTCTCTCAGGATGTACTGGGGCATGTTGTACTCTGCCATAGGGTCCACCACAAAGTACTGGTACCGGGCAGACCGTTCAGCTGGCCAGTACTGATGGCACTTTTCCTGTGGACACAGACACACACAAACACACACACACAGTGAGAAACACACATGCGCGCGCACACCAAGCACATCAGTCAGATCCACTAAAATATATCTCCAGGGTTTTCACCTGTGAGCATGCATATGCTAGCCTCTGCTATAAAACCAGAAACTTTGCTAAACTTACAGGCACACGTACGGTATCACTGCAATGTTAATTTTGAGACAAAATTAATGCCCGATATATGTTTGCTAAAAATAAACCTACAGTACAACATAAAATGTCCATACAGCGCCTGAATAAAGCCCAAGGTCACTGCACATAACATTATATACTGCCCTGTCAGAAAAAAAATGAGGTCAGGCAGCTGAGAATGCACAGTAGTAAATTACAACTGTAACAGAGTTACAATAGAACAGAAGGAAAATTGAACAACATCTGCAGAGCAAGGACAGAAACAAGACACTCACTCTGCCCATCTCCCTCAGCTTGGTCAGCATCACCACAATAGTGGAGTTGTTTTCCCAGAGCATCCTCCAGAAGTCCTCCGTGGTCTCCGCCAGTGGACCCTGTGTGGCGATGTAAGCCTTCTGCTGCCTGGGGCGACACACACACACACACACACACACACAAGCTCATGAACAGCTGATCCAAGATCAGTTCACTCAAACATAATAAACATCAACCACTATGAAAAGAAAAAGATGAAAATAATTCAGGACCAGCACTTAAGGGACAGGATCACACACCGCACTTTAAGACAGACCACACTGGGAACCTCCGATCACGCAGGAGATAAACACAGAGGCACGGTGGCAACAGAGCTATGGTAGTAACAGATAGCATTATTTAACTAGTTTATTAACACAATCAGTAATGAATAATTAGTTTGAATAGTAACACAACATGGTTTTACTCAGGGTAATAACAAACCATGAATCTTCGATTATAAATTAGGAAGGATAATAACAAAACTGTAAATCCAGGTTTCAACAATAATGCTTAGAGTAAAACCAGGTTATGTGATGAGGCAGGGCAAATTCATAATTCAGTATGTCAAATCTCTGTTTGGAGTCACTAAGCTAGTAGCACAGAAGCCGAGTTGTGCGTGAGAAGTAGAAAAGCTTATGACATAGGCATCATATTGGTTACTGAGACCACTGACCAATCATGAATTAGAATTTTAGGACAGTACTCTTGACTGCACCACTCATTAGTTCATGGCATCTCATCGATTTTTAAGGATGAGCTAAAGCTAAACTAATAAAGCGTAGGAAACTAGCGTACAGCATAGGCAATGCTAATGCTTTCATTTCACATAATGAAATTTCATTTTTCCACAAAAATGACAATTATTCAATCTCTTTACAGACTCACTCCATTAACTGGCCAAGTGTTAGTAAAATTTTTGTACACTAATTGACAAAAAACACATTAATCTAGCCATCCAACTGCTTGGTACAGAGTAATACTGGGTATTAATATTTTAGTTTTAACCTGCCCAGGGATTAAGGATAAAAATGAGTTCAGCCGCTAATTTTTAAATTTGTGTCTCCAGCGTTGACAGTGACATAGGCACTTTCATGGCAAAAAGTTAAGTATCTGTCTCTATGTGTCACTACTATGAGCTTGGGAAATAACACAACACGAATCTGCAATTAGTAATTAGCTTGGATAATAACACAACATGAATCTGCAAGGAGTAATTAGCTAAGGTAATAACAAAAGGCAAATCTGCAGTGAGTAATTGGGTAGGGAAATAACACAACGTGAACCTGCATTAGAGCCTATGGTGGCTGCAGGGGTCTTTACCGCACTAGGCCAGCAGAACCCTCCCCGGCTCACCTGTAACCGTCGATGAAGCTGCCGTTGATGTAGTCCGAGCCCTCCAGTCCCCGGATGGGCTGCAGGCACACGCGGGTGGTCTCATACGGCATGATGTTCACCAGGCGGTTCTTGAACTTGTTGCAGGGGAGGTTGGCGCTGATGAACCTGGACGTGTGGGCCTTTGAGTTGGCCAGGCGCTGTGATGGAGGAGACGGAGGTGAGCTTACCTCACACAGGACAGCTTGGTGACCTTGGCACACCCTAACCTTCAGAACTGTGTGGGTCTGCGCTATGGTACAACATGACAACCCAATTACCACGGCATACCATACAACCACCTTCAGTCATATAAGCTCATCATATACATAAGGTCCTGCTGCTTGTGCTTCATTCAGCATATTCAGCCATTTAAGGCTTTTCCCAGGAGGTGTGACATAGCTCAGGAGGTAAGAGCGGTTGTCTGGCAGTCGGAGGGTTGCCGGTTTGAGCCCCACCCTGGGCGTGTCGAAGTGTCCCTGAGCAAGACACCTAACCCCTAAATGCTCTGGTGAATGAGAGGTATCAATTGTAAAGCACTTTGGATAAAAGCGCTATATAAATGCAGTCCATTTACCATTTACCCAGGAGAAAACATTTTAATTTCACTTTTTACAATGGTTTGCTTTCCAAAACCTCCACTCAACCAACAATCACCTTCTGATTAATTTTAACTGGCTCTAATTTGACCAACAAAATCTATTTGAATGATCCTGCCTGAATTCACTGTAGTCATGCTACATGCAAATTTGATTCTGAAGATTCATAAGTGTTTTATTTTAAGTGATGCTTCCGCATAATCTCAGAACTCTCCTGTTATCATTATTGTTACGATGTACCAGATAATCATTTTGCCAACAGTTTCACTTCATCCCACACACAAGGCCAAATAGAGGTCTCAGAAAATAACTTCTTGTCGTCTTTAACAAACATTAAAGTTCCGGCTCAGATTTTAATCATGCATAATGATGTGCGTCTCCTCCGTATCTCTGGATCAGGATGAATATAAACTGCCTCTCCCCGAGTTCCAGCACAGTGTGATCTACCTGCTGGAGATCTCCCAGCCTCCCTGCCTGCCAAAATCACCTTTGATCTCCGTCCACACCAATACCGGGAGGAGCGTGAGTCAGAAAACACATCACCCGATAGCTGCTGAAAAATAAATGAGTGCTTGACACATCGTTACTCATTCCAGGCCTCTGAATAATGAATGAACAGATTTGAGTAAAAACTTTATTAAGCACTAGATAAATGCCCAACAACGTTGCTGCCATTTAATCTAAAACCATTTCATGCCTTTCTCCACTCAGCTCCACTCAAGTTGTTTTACTGTTTCACGGGCTCTCATTAGCCCGGCAATCAGCACGGCAAACTCTTTAATCTCCTCTGCGAAAGCTTCGCAAAAAAACTGCAAACTGCAATCTGCCCTTACTGCCACCGCTTTATTCCAGTTCCATTAAGCATTTTTCTCTAACTCATTTTGATCTATTGATTGGATGATTGACTCGCTATTGACTTGCGGACCGGTCGATTGGTTGGCCGACTGACTCCTTTATCGGTTGACTGGGCGGCAGATTGACTTGCTGATTGGTCGCCCCGGTTGCTCGGCCGGTCGCCCGACGCCGCTCGGCCGGTTTACCTTGAACTCCAGCTCCATGTCGGTGACGTGCTCGCTGCTCTCCACCTGCGCCAGCTTCTGGATGTAGGAGTAGAGGCTGCGGGCGGCCACCTCCGTGTTGCCGCAGGCCACCGCCTCCAGCAGCGCGTCGTGGATGAAGCTGTACTGGTCCTCCGTCTGCACCATGTAGTTCCGCTGCGAGCGCATCAGCGTCACGTGGCCGTAGATGTCCACCGTCTTCTCGTGCTTGATGCGCTCCAGCATGGCGTCGATCACGATGAAGCAGCCCGTGCGGCCCACGCCGGCACTGGGGGGGGGGGGGGGGGAGCGGGGAGAAGAGACGTACAGGGTGAAGAGAAGAAAAGAAACGGAAGGAAAGGGAAATGGAGTAAGAGGAAGTGGTGAGGTTACAGGGAGAGGGAAACAAGAAGAAAGTTTGGAGGGTAAGAGGGAGAGGGAAAAGAAAGCATAATGAAGCAACTTGAGAAAATTGTTGTTCATTCATTATGTGAATAAATGAACAACAATAATACAGCATTCCACTGAGAGTTACGCTAATTGCACTATACTTTTTTTCTCTTGATTGGCCTATCATTGAAATTCCTTGGAATCCACCATTTAAGGGGGGTTGCGTGTAACTGGCGGGACAGGTTGCCGCCTCCTCTGACCTGCAGTGAGTAATGATGGGGCCGGCATCAGGGGGGTTGCACGTCTTCACTCTCCGCAGGAAGGCCAGGAACGGGGTGGGGTATTCCGGCACGCCGTGGTCGGGCCACGCGGTGAACTGGAACTGCCGCACCTCCCTCTTTTCACTGGAGCCGTTCTGGATGGGGCAGGAGGAAACAGCAACACGAATATGGTCACCTGTTGGATGCTCAGCTGAGTCTCTCGTTAGGTAATCGCTCATTAGCATGATCTGTAAGAGCGAGTGGGGTTATAATGTGGTTTAGCAGAAGCAACGACCTCTGACACAACATCCATTAACCTCAGGAAGCCTGTTCCTTTATATTGCTTATTTGTTGGTAATTGTAATGCTTTTTTTGTTTTGCTTACTTACATAAAGCCATCTTTTGTTTTCGTATGTGAATCAATGTTATTCTTTTCTAATGAAGGTGAAAAAATTCTGTTCGGGTCAACCTTGCATTATGGGTAAGAATTCTCTCATATGCCTATTGCAACAGCATTTGTAATGATCTCAAGGACAGCGGCCTTAGACAATGGGGCTTGGAATAAACCGCATCTTTCAAGGGAGCCAGCAGCAACCCCAGGCCAAAGAAGAGAGAAACTCCAGCAGAGGGCTTAATGCTGGTGTTCCATCTTTAATGGAGGGACTGTCAGATCACAGAGAGCAGCCAGCGCAAAGGACAGTAGAGAGTGATGCGTAAACCAGCCGGGGTCCAAAATCAATGCCCGCGTCCTGTTCGCTGATGCTTCTAATTCACGGCCTGCCTCTATCCCAGCCTCTGCATTGTGCTAACTGCAACGAGAGCTATGGGATGCAAGCGGAGCGATGGGTCTGAAGGCTGCTGCCCAAAAGAAAAAGATTTCTCTCAGCAGAAAACTCTCACCGCCCTGCCCTCCGGTGCAGTTTTCCTCCAGGAATCTATTACTCTACATTTCAATACAGTTTAAGCCCGGCTTCAGCGTGCTCCCCAAGCACTCAGCCTCCATTTTGAGTGACACTCAATTAATAGTGTTTGTAAGGTAACCGAAAAGGCCGCTCGCGAGAGGCAGGGAGCATAAAACGCCCCAGTTCCGGGACACACTTTATCCATCATTGCTTTGCACCCGTGGCAACACTGTCGGTGAGGCGGAACGCCATGTCCAGCTCTTGACAAAGTTGTGGTAGTTCACAGTGCAGTTCTTGAAAACCGTTTCTGGCAAGAAGAACACACCATAGTCTCGACTACCATTTCTGGCAAGAAGAACACACCATAATTAAATCATTAAGGCGTTACAGCTAGCTAGTTAGTTACATAATAATTACGTCTGACCAGTTCTTATATTATTATAGTGTAATATTAATAAAATAATAATAGTTATAACGAGAAGTGGTAATTAAAGTAGAAACTTTGATGCATTAATCATTTTCACTCCCAGACCAGCTTGACAGAATTCTGCTCTTTTGTAAACAGCTCCTTGCTCTCACTTATATAAGGTTTTCTCACTGCAGTCCCTGCAGGCTGTGCGGTGAATAAACACATCATATAAATCTATTTTAAAGCAGCATTAAACCATCTATGACATTCTGATAGGTAAACATTAAATTAACCGAGAACCTAGAAGCCTCGATTTTAAGCCAAGAATTGCATTAATATCAAGGAGTCTGGAGAGCCCTGAACATCCTCTCCTCCTAATTAACATTTGGCATATTTTGTACTGGCCTACCCTAAAACTTTGTGCTAGCTCATGCAAATGTGCAAAAAAAGCAGGTCCAGCAAATTGGGACTGGGCCTTACTGCACTGCTGAAAGGAATAAATGCATGAATAAATACGGCTTGTAATTAAAAGTGAACCGGCCTAGTTCCTGATGTTTCTCTCTTTTTCAGACGCTTGCAGCCTGCTTATGGGTCGCGTGGCTCATGGCATAAATTTCAAAAC